>NC_081553.1:209505434-209569995 GCF_963082655.1 Stomoxys calcitrans
ATCGGCATGACATTTAAAGTCGATCTAGCCATGTCCGTCCGTCCGTCTGACGAAATCACGATAGCGTTCGAACGAGTAAATCTAGCCTCTTGAAATTTTGCACAAATACTTCTAATTGATATTGGTCGTTGTGGATTGCAAATGGGCCTTATCGGTTCAGATTTGGACATAGCCCCCATATAACCCGATGCCCGGATTTGACTTCTTGATCATTTAGAAGCCTCCATTTTCATCCAATTTGGCTAAAATTTGAATTAAAGGCATAAGGAATGACTTCCAACATCCATGCCAAGTATGATATGAATCGGTCTATAAACAGATATAGCCCCCATATAAACCCATCCCCGGATTTGAATTCTTGAGCCCTTAGAAGCTTCAATTTTCTTCCAATTTGGCTAAAATTTGGATCAAAGGCATGAGGAATGACTTCCGACATCCACGCAAAGTATGATTCGAATCGGTCTATAAACAGATATAGCCCCCATATAAACCGATCCTCGGATTTGACTTCTTGACCCTTAAGAAACCTCAGTTTCCATCTGATTTGGCTGAAATTTGGAACAAAGACTTGAGTCAAGACTTCCGATATCCATGCCAAGTATGATCCGAATCGGTTTATGAACCGATAAATCGATCCCCGGATTTGAAATTTGAAACAAAGACTTGAGTTAGGACTTCCATCATCCAAAGTATGATCTAAATCGGTTTATAAACATATATGACCCTTTAGAAACCTCAGCTTCAATCCGATTTGACTGAAATTTGGATCAAAGACTTGATTTAAGACTTCCAATCTCCATACCAAGTATGATCCGAATCGGTTCATAAACAGATATAGCCCCCAATAAACCGATCCCGGATTTGACTTCTTCAGTCCTTAGAAGCTTCAATTTTCATCCCATTTAGCTGAAATTTGGAATTAATACTTGAGCATTCCAACCTTAATGCTAAGTATGATCCGAATCGATATATAAACAGATATAGCCCCCATATAAGCCGATTCCCGAATTTGACTTCTTGAATCTTTAGAAGCATCAATTTTCATCCGAATTGGCTGAAATTTGGCCCACACCACATGACGCACGCCAAGTTTTATCCGAATCGGTCAATATGGTGATATAGGCCCCCCTAAATAACGATATCCCTGTACTAAGGGGGTGTGTACCCAAGATTACGCCCGGCCGAACTTAGCACGCTTCTACTTGTCTTTACTCAGAAGCATCACTCTTCGGACTCAACTATAAATAGGTAATCCCTTATCATAACCACCACCATAAGATAGGGGGTTTATTTATTTAATCATTCCATTTGCAACACATCGAAATATCCATTTCCGTCTGTTGTTATCAGTCTACAGTCTTCAAAATTTGAGATACTGAGCTGAAATTTGGCACAGATACGTCTTATTGCTGCACGCGGGTTAATTTCTGAAAAGGGCCAAATCGGACCAGATTTGGATACGGCTGCCTTGTACACCGATCTGTCGATTTAGGGTCTAAAACCCATAAAAGCTTCAGTTATTACCCGATTTCGCTGAAATTTGAAACAGTGAATTTCTTTAAGCCTCCGAACATGCGACTCAAATTTGGTTCAGATCGGACTATATTTAGATATAGCTGCCATATAGACCGATCGGGCGATTTAGGGTCTGAACCCCATAAAATCTTTGGTAATTGCCCAATTTTGTTGAAATTCTAATTAGTCAGATTTTTTTAACCTCCTGACATCCGACTCGAATATGGTTCAGATCGGTCTATATATAGATATAGCTGCCATATAGACCGATCTGCCGATTTGGGGTCTGAAGCCCATAATAGCTTTATTTATTATCCGATTTTGACATTCTTGCTCGATTTGTCTCAGATCGGTTCGATTTGTCTCAGATCAAATTTCAGCGATATCGGACAATAAATGCGCCTATTAGTGGCCCAAGACATTAAAACGAGGGATCGGTGTATATGGCAGCTATATCCACTGTCATATACACCGATCACTCGATTTAATGTCTTGGACCCCTAATAAGCGCATTTATTGTCCGATATCGCTGAAATTTGAGACAGTAAGTTTTTTCAAGCCTCTCGACCCAAAATATGGTTCAGATCGGACTTTATGTAGATACAGCTGCCATATAGACCGATCTGCCGATTTAGGGTTTGAAACCCATCAAATCTTTAGACATTACCCGACTTCGCTGAAATTTTAAACAGTGAGTTATTCTAAGCCTCCTGACAACCGAATCGAATATGGTTCAGATCGGTCTATATTAATATATAGCTGCCATATAGTCCGATCTGCCGATTTAGGATCTAAAGGCCAATAAAAGCCGCAGTTATTACCCGATTTTGATAAAATTTGGGACAAAGAGTTATGTGAGGTTCATATTGGTTCAGATTGGGATATAGCTGCCATTTAGACCGATCTCTCGATTTAGGATTTTAGGCCCATAAAAGGCGCATTTATAATCCGATTTAGCTGAAATTTGGGACGGTGAGTTGTGTTAGGCCCTTCGATATCCATGTTTAATTTGTCTCAGATCGGTTCAGATTTGGATATAGCTGCCATTTAGACCGATCTCTCGATTTAAGTCTTTGGGCGCATTTATTGTCCCATGTCGCCGAAATTTGGGACAGCGAGTTTAGTTAAGCCCCTCGACATACTTCTGCAATATGGCTCAGATCGGTTCAGATTTGTATATAGCTGCCATATAGACCGATCTCTCTATTTAAGATCTAGTGCTCATAAAAATCGCATTTATTGTCCGATGTCACCGAAATTTGGAACAGTGATTTATGTTAGGTCCTTCACATCTTTCTGCAATATGGCCCAGATCGGTCCAGATTTGCATATAGCTGTCATATATCCCGATCTGCCGATTTAAGCTTTAAGGCTCATAAAAGGTGAATTTATTAACGATTTTCGTTGAAATTAGGCACAATGAGTTGTGTTAGATCCTTCAACTTCGTACCGAGTATGATTAAGATCCGCTTATATATCGATATAACTGCCATATAGACCGATCTCTCAATTTAGGGTCTTGGGCCCATAACAGGAGTATTTAATGTCGGATTTCGTTGAAATTTGGTATAGCGAGTTGTGTTATGCTCCTCGACATCCCTGTTCAATACGGTCCAGATCGGTACAAATTTGGATATAGCTGTTATATATATACCGAAGGAGATCGGTCTATATTTAGATATAACTGCTATGGGACCGTATTATGACAAAAGATAGGTAGGCATCCGAGCTGGTGGATATCCAAAGTTCAGCCCTGCCGAACTTAATGCCTTTTTACTTGTCTTTGAGTTAAAACTTTTATTGCTCAGCATTGATGGTTATGACAGAAGTCTCCCCATTGTATTGGGTTGCCCAAAAAGTAATTGCGGATTTTTCATATAGTCGGCGTTGACAAATTTTTTCAACGGCTTGTGACTCTGTAATTGCATTCTTTCTTCTGTCAGTTATCAGCTGTTACTTTTAGCTTGCTTTAGAAAGAAAGTGTAAAAAAGTATATTTGATTAAAGTTCATTCTAAGCTTTATTAAAAATGCATTTACTTTCTTTTAAAAAATCCGTAATTACTTTTTGGCAACCCAATATATAACTGAGTTGACTAAAAAAAACTTCACTTGTCATGAGATTTCATTCCAATTTGGTGAAATTTCTTTGTTACACGTGCGTCACGATTCAGTAATATCACTTGGCATCAATCTTAGCAGTGTAAGGTGTCGGTAGTTTGGCTTTTTTTAACTTTAGTTCTTATTTCATCTTGACCACTGCGTTAGTTTTGCACCTTAAGTACTATTTACATGCACTTATAATGTAAATTTTTTTTTTTTCACTTTCAAGGTTTTGTTTTTATCTACACCCACCTACCCAGTTTTATTGATTTTTTAAAAATTTTTGGGAATTTTTCTAAAACAACCGAGCAAACCGAAAATACTTCTTTAAATCAGCATTGTTTTTGGAATCACGATATTCTACTTCATCTACTTTTATTGCGACAACTTTCCAAAATCAGCTTAAATCAAAACCAATGACACGAGCACTACTCATATCGACAAATGATTTTATTTTTTTTCTTTTTTATGGTAAAGCACATCCATAAAAAGAATTTTTATTTAAAATAGAATTCTACAGAGGCAACTAGCGCTTATTGGTAACCACACCGAATTCAAACTGAGAACTGTGCTCAACTCGGTGATTTCGAGTTTACAAAGTGTAAAATTAAAATGAGTGAAGCAGCAAACTGAAAAAAAACGCTCAAAGATAGGCTACAAAATATAACTGAGTATGAATATTTACAAAAGTTGTTAATAATCTCCTCCATACGAGGGGGATGGAAGTTAAATACTTCTCCATTCTGTTGGTAGCACATCGTAATATAAGTCATAGACCATATATTCTTGATATATATACTTCATAACCAGGAAATTCCAAATAAATGTCCGTCCGTCCGTCCACGTGCCTTTCAAAAGACAAAATTTCAATAAAAATTTTTGATTGCATTGAATATATTTGATGTCAATGAAATATTTGCTAACAACAAAATTAGCAAAAATTTCAATGAAATTTTGTCTTTAGCGAACATTTCATTGAGATTTTTACTAAATTTCAAGATATATTTACTTAATTTCTATGAAGTTTTTACTAAATGCAATGAAATTTTTACTAAATTTTAATAAATCTTTACTAAAAATAAAATATCCTCTCAAAAGACAAAATTTCAAACAAATATTTGAATTTTAATTTCAATGAAATTTTTTCCATATGCCCAATCCCAATTAAATTTTTAGCTAAAGACAAAATTTCAATAAAAATTTTACTAAATTGCAAAAAAAAAAATCTCCTTATATATAAAAATTAATTTGTTTTTTTTTTATTTGTTTGTTTGTTACGTATAGACTCAAAAACGGCTGAACTGATTACCTTAAAATTTTCATAGATTGTGTAGGTTGGTCTGGAAGGAAACATAGGCTATATAATATTTTGATATCGTAAGGGGGGCGGACCCTCCCCTTTACCCCAAAAGTACTACCCAAAAATAAAAGTGTACCGATAGGGACAAAATGGGACTCAAATTAGGTCCAAGTAACTGGGGCCGCCCCAATTCCAAAACACCCTAAAATAGGTTTATTGGACGAGCATGACAATATGGGACTCAAATGAAAGATATTAGGGATTAGATTAGGAAGGAATAGGTTTTATAATTTTTTGATATCGGAAGGGGACGGACCCTCCTCCCTTACCCCAAAAATACCACCCAAAATCAAAAGTGGACCGATAAGGACAATATGGACATCAAATGAAAGGTATTGAAGAGTAGAATACGAATATGGTAATAAAAA
Organism: Stomoxys calcitrans; assembly: GCF_963082655.1. NCBI lineage: Eukaryota > Metazoa > Arthropoda > Insecta > Diptera > Muscidae > Stomoxys > Stomoxys calcitrans. The sequence goes on from NC_081553.1 coordinate 209,510,779, forward strand.
TTGGATCCAAGTACCCAGGAAGTCGCCCGAACCCCAAAACTTCTTAAAGCAGGTAAATTTAACGTCCATATCAATATGGGGCTTAAATGGAAGGTATTCGGGAGTAGATTAGGAATCAGATCGAAGTGTAAGGGTCACCCCACCCCCTAAAAACCCCCCAAATGGGCATATGATCCGTCATGACTATATGACACTCGGTTTCTTTGTTTATTTCCTAGAATCAACAACGGCTGAACCGATTTTCTTAAAATATTCACAGATTGTGTAGGTTTTTGTGGAAGGAAACATTGTTAATATAATGTTTAGATATCAGATGGGGCCGGACCTTCCCCCATACCCCAAAAATACCGCTCAAAATCAAAAGTCTCCCGATAGACACAATATGGGTATCAAAGGTATTATGGACTAGAAGACAAATATCGAATAAAAATTTTGTATCATTGTACTCATCGGGCCGTCCCAAGCGGAAAACTCACCTAAACAGATATATTCGACGTTCATGTCAATACGGGACTCAAGTAAAAAGTATTTTGCAGAAGATAGGAAACATGGCATATAAAATTAGGTCTAAGCAATGGGAGGTCACCCCACTCCAAAAAACCCCCATATGGGCAAATTAGGCATAGATATTTGGAACTCAAATAAAAGGCATTTGGTAGTAGATTACAAATATATCATTAAAATTTACGTTCAGGTCTAGGTGGCGCTTTTTCTTTTAAACTAGGTTCATTCACCCATTATGGCAATATGGGACTCAAATGAAAGGTATTTGAGAGTAGAAAACGAATCTGATATACAATTTTGGAGCCAAGTGTTTGGGGATGTGCCCTAAATCACCCCCTAAATTGAACTTCATTTCCGACTATGGCAATATGGAGCTCAAATCAACGGTATTTGGGAGTAAAAAACGAATTTGATATCTATTTTCAGGACATTTTCCAAACGGTTCACCCTTACCGACCATGGCAATATGGGACTCAAACTAAAGAATTTGGGAGTGAAGCACAAGTCGAAATGTCTGAGCTATCATTCCTCCCCCAAAAAGCACTTCTCATTAACCTAAAATGCGATTCGTTCGAAATTTTTATACCCTCCACCATGGGATGGAGGTATACTAATTTCGTCATTCTGTTTGTAACTACTCGAAATATTCGTCTGAGACCTCATAAAGTACATATATTCTTGATCGTCGTAACATTTTATGTCGATTTAGCCATGTCCGTCCGTCTGTCCGTGCGTCTGTTTGTCGAAAGCACGCTAACTTTCGAAGGAGTAAAGCTAGCCGCTAGAAATTTTGCACAAATACTTCTTATTAGCGTAGGTCGGTTGAGATTGTAAATGGGCCATATCGGTTTTGATATAGCTGCCAATAAGCCGATCTTGAGTCTTGACTTCTTGAGCCCCTAGACGGCGCAATTCTTATCCGATTGGAATGAAATTTTGCACGACGTGTTTCTCTATGACTTCCAACAACTATGCTAAAGTATGGTTCAAATATGTCAGTAACCTGATATAGCTGCCATATAAACCGATCTTGGGTCTTGACTTCTTGAGCCTCTAGAGGGCGCAATTCTTATCCGATTGGAGTGAAATTTTGCACGACGTGTTTCTCTATGACTTCCAACAACTGTGCTAAGTATGGTTTAAATCGGTTTGTAACCTGATATAGCTGCTATATAAACCGACCTTGGGTCTTGACTTCTTGAGCCTCTAGAGGGCGCAATTCTCGTCCGATTTGAATGAAATTTTACATGACGTGTTTTGTGGTGACATCCAACAACTACGTCAAGTAGGGTTCGAATCGGTCCATAACCCGATATAGCTGTCATATAAACCGATCTTGGGTCTTGATTTCTTGAGTCTCTAGAGGGCGCAATTCTTATCCGATTGAAATGAAATTTTGCACGACGTGTTTTGTTACGATATCCAACAACTGTGCCAAGTATGGCTCAAATCGGTTCATAAACTGATATAGCTGTCATATAAGCCGATCTTGGGTTTCGACTTCTTGAGTCTCTAGAGGGCGCAATTCTTATCCGATTTGAATGAATTTTGGCACGTAGTATTTTGTTATGACTTCCAACAACTGTACTAAGTATGGTTCAAATCGGTTTATAACCTTATATAGCTGCTATATAAACCTTGAGCCTCTAGAGGGCGCAATTCTTATCCGATTAGAATGAAATTTTGCACGACGTGGTTTGTTACGATATCCAACAATTGTGCTAAGTATGGCGCAAATCGGTCCATAACCTGATATAGCTGCCATACAAACCGTTCTTGGGTCTTGACTTCTTGAGCTTCTAGAGGGGGCAAATCCTATCCGATTTGGCTGAAATTTTGCATGACGTATTTTATTATGACTTTCAACAACTGTTCCAAATAAGGTTCAAATAGGTTCATAGCCTGATATAGCTGCCATATAAACCGATCTGGGATCTTGAATTCTTGAGCCTCTAGAGGGCGCAATTCTCATCCGATTTGGCTGAAATTTTGTACAACGGCTTCTCTCATGACCTTCAATATACGTGTCTAATAAGGTCTGAATCGATCAATAGCATGATACAGCTCCCATATATACCGATCTCCCGATTTTGCTTCTTGAGCCCCTACAAGGCGCAATTGTTATCCGAATGAACTGAAATATTACACAATGACTTCTACAATGTTCAGCATTCATTTATGGTCTGAATCGGACTATAACTTGACATAGCTCCAATAGCATAACAGTTCTTATTCAATATTCTATGTTTGCCTAAAAGATATACCGCGCATAGAACTCGACAAATGCGATTCATGGTAGAGGGTATATAAGATTCAGCCCGGCCGAACTTAGCACGCTCTTACTTGTTTAGCTCTCTTACAGTCACCTAAAACAAAACATGGTTTCTATTGTTGGGGTCGGGTGCCTCGGGGGCCACTCAACACTCGGCAAATGGATATATAGGCCAATCACGACAATGTAGGGCTCAAAATAAAGGTGCTTGAGAGTGAAAAACTAATTTGATATTCAATTGAAGAGCCATGTGTTTGGTGGTCGCCCTAAAATACCTTTCTAATCGGACTTATTTACCGACCATTGCAATATGTGACTTATATACAATAAAAGCCATTTGGGAGTAGAGTACGAAATTGATACTCATTTTTGGAACAAAGACCCTGGGGTTCACTCCACTCTCAAACAGAACTTATTTACCGTTCATGCCGATATGGGGCTCATATAAAATGTATTTTGAAAGTAGAGCACGAAGCTTATATTATTTACATGGCCACCCAGACACTTGGACCTTACCCACCCCCGAAATACCCCGTAAATAGGAAATAAGGTTGCCCAAAAAGTAATTGCGGATTTTTTAAAAGAAAGTAAATGCATTTTTAATAAAACTTAGAATGAACTTTAATCAAATATACTTTTTTACACTTTTTTTCTAAAGCAAGCTAAAAGTAGCAGCTGATAACTGACAGAAGCAAGAATGAAATTACAGAGTCAAAAGCTGTGAAAAAATTTGTCAACGCCGACTATATGAAAAATCCGCAATTACTTTTTGGGCAACCCAATATTTACCAAAGTGGTTATATGGGATTCAAAAGAAAGGCATTTGGGAGTAGAGTTAAATTTTACCCATGAACCGAGCAGGGGCAAATTTCTCACACATAAACGAGCGCTTTCCGATTCAAGTTTCAACTCAATGATAAGGGACCTATAGCCAAGTCCGAGCAGCGTGCCGCAGGGCGACACCACATTGGGAAGAATTTACATGACCTTGCATGGCTTGGTACCTCGCAAACCTTTCGCCACCATTAAGAGAGGATAACTACTGATTTAAATTTTTTCGATGTTCTCGCCAGGATTTGAATGTAGGCGTTCAGTGTCATAGGTGGACATGGGCTATAGTAGGACGAATTCGATATCCACATTCAAGGCGAAGTGTCCCCACCCTAAAAATACATTAGAGAATTAAAGAAAGCGCAGCGGAGCGGCCCGGCTAGTGTTTACTAAATTTTAATACATTTTTTACTAAAAATAAAATTCCAAAAAATTTTTTTTACTTAAACTTTTTTTAACTTCTGTTACCACCCTGTTGTTATATATTCTATAAAAAGTTCATCATTTCATTAACAATTGTGGTTTAGCTTGGTTAACCTAACCACTTGCAATGGAAAAAGTACCATAATGCTTAAAAAACGATAACGCGTTAGAAAGCATTTGAAGCTCACAGCAAACAGAACAATTTTTAAAACAAACTGTCATATGAATCTAATATGGCAGTGCTTTTTGAGGGAAAACTTATTCAAAATTTAGAATTTGGTCATATTTTGGAAATTGGTGGTAAGGCAGATAATGAAGAATCATGGTAAGTTCCCAAAAAAAAAGACTGCCATACAATTTCTTCTCTTAATTGCCAATTCTCCACAGGTTCAGTATTTCCTTGGCCACAGGCAAATGCAGCAGCAAAGCTGACTTTAGCTGTGATATAGGTTTCCAAATGACCACCAACCCCCTAGAGGAGAAAATCCTATTTAAGCAATTGATAAATATGCAAACACAGGAAGTGGATGACATCGATTTTGATCCTGCAGAATTTCGTCAATACTTTAAAATCCTTATTACCATGGATGAACAAAAATTCCATGTGTCCATCAATCGTCAATCTGTGACTTTTGTGCGTTATTGTCTGCCTTTGAATGCATTGAGTACTTTGAAGATTGAAGGTCATTTGATGGTCATCAAACAAGTGGATCACCGCAAATATTTTCCCACCCCATGGCCCTTAATACAAATCTCCGATGATAATTTGATGTTTAGTCAAGATCTGCCAATTACATTGCAAGCAGGCCATGTTATGGTTATGACCATGAAATTATTGGGCAAAACTAATGGCAGATTTAATTTGAATTTTCCCCATGGGGATAACAATAAGAGTCTAGTGGCCCATATAAGTGTACGTTTCGATAGAAGGACAATTGTTAGAAATGCCAAATTGCCTTTAATGACTTCAAATCCCTATAGACTGCAGTAGGTTAAAGAGATAAGCAAATTTAAGCAAACCAAATGTTTTATTTTTATTTTTATTTGTTTTTTTTCTCTAGGTATGGCATTGAGGAAACCTTGTGTGACTTTCCATTTGATGACTTATCGAAACCCTTTAAACTGGCTGTGGGCTTTACACCAAACTCCTTGAAAATGGCTAAGGATGGCATTTTCCTTTTTGAGTTTGCCTTCAGAAGTTCACATGTTTTATCTAGTATTACTGGTCTGAAGATTTTGGGCCTAAATGGCATGAGAGTTCGCCTCTATGCCTTGGACCATTTTCATTTGGATGATGTGCAATGTCAAGGATTTGAATCGTATTCGGATACGTAGTATGTGGGAAAGAAGAGTGAGAGAATAAGAGAGCGAGAGAGAGAGACCTATAGAGATTAATAATGTCATAGACTTATAAACTATCAGAAATAAAGAATTTGTGCTTCAAGTTTCAACTGTTCACATAACTCAAGTCAAGACCATAAGTGTGTACCCTTTGCTTTGAGAAAGGGTTTCATTAGTATTCTTTTCTCTAAGATAATAAAGGTTTAATACACCTTTCTTTTGAAGAGGTTATAAGGTAGCCTGTCCTTAAAGAATGGGTGGTTTAAGTAAACATTCCTTTAAGAAAGGGTAGTCTAAATACCATTTGAAACTCCATTTTCCTTTGAGAAAGGGAAGTTTTAGTACTTATCCTGTAAGACAGTGTGGATTTAGTACCGTTCCCTTTTGAAAAGCGCGATTTCAGTAACCTTTCTTTTCGGAAATGTAACCTTTCCTTTGAGTAACCCTTCCTTTGAGAGAGTGTTGCCTTGCCAAACTTTCCTTTACGTAAGGGTAGTTTTAGTCTACCCGTCTTTTGGGTAAAGGTAGTTTCAGTACCCTTTCCTTTAGGTAAAGGTAGTTTTAGTACACATTTCTTAAGGAAAGGGGGTAGTTCTAGTCAACCTTCCTTTAAGAAAGGGTAGTTCCAGTAAACCTTCCTTTACGTTTAGTTTCAATACACTTTCCTTTAGTAAAGGATAGTTTTAGTATACTTTTCTTTAGAAAAGGGTAGTTTCAGTACATTTTTCTTTAGGCTAAGTTCGTTTTGGTACATTTTCCTTTAAAAAATTATAGTTTTAGTACAATTCCTTAAAGAAAGGGTAGTTTTAGTACACTTTTCCAAAGGAAAAAATAGTTTTAGAACAGTTTTAGTACACTTTCCTTAAGAAAAAAGGAGTTTAAGTATACCTTCTTTAAAGAAAAAGTAGTTTTAGTACACTTTCCTACAGGAAAAAGTAGTTTTAGTACACCTTCCTTCAGAAAAAATTAGTTTTAGTACACCTTAGTTTAGGAAAAAGTAGTTTTAGTACATTTTCCTTAAGTAAAAGGGTATTTCTAGCAAACCCACCTTTACGAAAGGGTAGTTTTAGTACACTTTCCTCGGAATAGGGCAATTTTAGTACACTTTCCTTAAGGAAAGGGTAGTTTGCGTAGAACTTTCTTTTCTTTAGGATATGATAGTTTTGATACACTTTCCTTTAGGATAGAAAATTTTTGGTACAATTTTCTTTGGGAAAGGTTAGTTTCAGTACATTTTTTCTAAAGAAAAAATAGTTTTAGTACAGTTTTAGTACACTTTCCTTAAGAAAAAATGAGTTTAAGTACACCTTCTTTCAAGAAAAAGTAGTTTTAATACACTTTACTACAGGAAAAAGTAGTTTTAGTACACCTTCCTTCAGAAAAAATTAGTTTTGGTACAATTTTCTTTGGGAAAGGGTAGTTGTAGTACACTTTCCTATTGCCAAAGGTAGTTTAGCTTTAATATACTTTCCTTTAAGAAAGTGTAGTTTTAGTATACTTTACTTTAATAAAGGGTAGTTTTCCTACATTTTCCTTTGGGAAAGGGAAGTTTTTATACACTTTCCTTTAAAAAAATTTGGTTTTGGTTCACCTTCCTTTAGGAAAAAGTAGTTTTCGTACACTTTCCATAAAGAAAAAGTAGTTTTAATACAACTTCCTTCAGAAAAAAGTAGTTTTAGTACACCTTCCTTCAGGAGAAAGTAGTTTTAGTACACCTTCCTTTAGGAAAAAATAGTTTTAGTTCAATTTTTATTTTGGAAAGATTAGTTTGAGTAGACTTTCCTATTGAAAAGGGTAGTTATAGCACACTTTGATATTGGAAAGGGAAGTTATAGTACGCACTCCTTAAGAAAAGGGTAGATTAAGTACACTTTCTTTAAGAAAATGGTATTTTTAGTACACTTTTCTTTAGGAAAGGGTGGTTTTAATAAACTTTCGTTGAGGAAAAAGTAGTTTTAGTACACTTTCCTTTAAGAAAAAAATAGTTTTGATTCATTTTCCTTCAGAAGAAAGTAGTTTTAGTACTCTTTCCTTTATGAAAAAGTAGCTTTAGTATAATTTTCTTTAAAAAAAATTACTTTAGTACACTTTCCTTTAAGAAAAAATAGTTTTAGTACACTTTCTTCAGCAAAAGGTAGTTTTAGTATACTTTCCTTTACGAAAAATTATTTTAGTACACTTTCCGTTAGGAAATGGTAGTTTTAGTACTCTTTCCTTTGGAAAAAAGTAGTTATAGTACACTTTTATGCAGGAAAAAGTGGGTTCGGTACACTATCCTTTTGGAAAAGTAGTTTTAGTACACTTTCCTTAGGGAAATCGCTCAGAAAAGAGTATTTTTAGTACACTTTCCTTTAGAAAAGTTTAGTTTTAGTACACTTTCCTTTGGGAAAGGAGAGTTTAAGTACACCTTCCTTCATGAAAAGTTATTTTTAAAACACTTAGGCTAGGTTAGTTTTGGTACATTTTCCTTTATAAAATGGTAGTTTTAGTACAATTCCTTAACGAAAGGGTAGTTTTAGTACACTTTCCAAAAGAAAATCAGTTTTAGTACAATTTTCTTTAGGAAAAAGTAGTTTTAGTACACCTTCCTTAAAGAAAAGTAGTTTTAGTACACCTTCCTTCAGGAAAAAGTAGTTTTAGTACACCTTAGTTTAGGAAAAAGGAGCTTTAGTAAGTTTTCCTTCACGAAAGGGTAGTTTTAGTACACTTCCCTTAAGGATAGGGAAGTTTCTGTACGCTTTCCTCGTAATAGGGCACTTTTAGTACACCTTCCTTGAGGATAGGGTAGTTTGCGTACAACTTTCTTTAAGAAAAAGTAGTTTTAGTACAATTTTCTTTAGGAAAAAGTTGTTTTAGTACACTTTTTTTGGGAAAGGATAGCTTTAGTACACCTTCCTCCATGAAAAGTTATTTTTAAAATACTTTCCTTTTGGAAACGGTAGTTTTAGTACACTTTCCTTTACTGAAGGGTAATTTTAGTACACTTTTCTCTACGAACGCGTAGTTTTAGTACACTTTTTTTCAAAAGTGTCGTTTTAGTACACTTTTCCTTACAGTTTCCTTTAGGATGGTGTAATTTTATTGCACTTTCCTATTCCAAAGGATAGTTATAGTACCAGTACTTTTCTTTAAGAAGAGGTATTTTTACTACATTTTCCTTTGGGAAAGGGTAGTTTTAATACACTTTCCTTTAAGAAAAAGTATTTTTAGTACAATTTTCTTGTTCAAGTACACTTTCCTTTGGGAAAGGGTAATTTTGGTATACTTTCTTTTAAAAAATGGTTGTTATAGTATACTTTCCTTTAGGAAAAGTGGTTTTAGTATACTCTTCTTTAGGAAAAGTAGTTTTAGTACTCGAGAAGAAGAGAAGAAGAGTATTTTTAGTACACTTTTCTTTAGAAAAGAGTAGTTAGTACACTTTCCTTTTGGGAAAAAGTACACTTACCCCAAGGGAAATGTAGTTTTAGTACCCTTTTCATTATGAAAGGGTTGTTTAAAAACAGTTTTCTTAAGGAAGGTGTAGTTTTAGTACACTTTCCTATTCCAAGGGTAGTTAGAAAGGTTAGCTTTCATTTAAGAAAGTGGAATATAGTGTAATTACCTTTAAGAAAGGTTAGTTTTACTGCATTTTCCTTAAGGAAAAAGTAGTTTCGGTTCACTTTTCTTTAGAAAAAGGTAGTTTTAGTACACCGTCCTTTAGGAAAAAATAGTTTTAGTACTTCTTCCTTTAGAAAAACGTAGTTTTAGTACACTTTTTTGGGAAGCCTAGTTTGAGAAAACTTTCCTATTGGAAAGGATAGTTTGAGAACACTTTCCCATTGGAGAGGATAGTTAAAGTACACTTTCCATTGGGAAAGGGAAGTTATAGTACGTATTTCCTTAGAAAATGATAGTTTTAGTACACTTTTCTTTAGGAAAAGGTATTTTTAATACACTTTCCTCTAGGAAAGGTTAGTTTTAATACAGGTTAGTTTAGGAGAGGGTAGTTATAATACACTTGCTTTTAGGAAAAAGTAGTTTTCGCACCCTTTTCTTCTGGAAAAAGTAGATATGGTTCACTTTCCCTTAGAAAAAATAGTTTTAGTACACTTTCCTTTAAGAAAAATTAGTTAAAGTACACTTTTCTTTAGGAAAAAGTAGTTTAAGTACACTTTTCTTTAGGAAAAAGTAGTTTTAGTACACTTTTCTTTGGAAAAAGTAGTTTAAGTACACTTTCCTTTTGCAAAGATTATTTTAAGCACACTTTCCTTTAGTAGACGGTAGTTTTAGTGCACTTTTCTTTAGTAAAGTGTAGTTTAAGTACACTTTAGGGAAGTTTTAGTACACCTTCCTTTAGGATAGGGAAGTTTTAGTACACTTTCCTTAAGATATGGATGTTTTAGTACACTTTCCTTTAGGATAGGGTAGCCTTAGTACACATTCTTTTAGTAAAGGTAACTTCTTTTAGATAAAGTGTTGTTTTAGTACGCTTTTTTGGGAATGGAAAGGAACTGAACTATTCCAAGGAAAGGGGTGCTAAAACTCACCCCTTTCTTTAGAAAAGTTCAGTTTTAGTACTGCTTTATTTGTGGAAAGTTTTGTTTTGGCACCATTTTCTTTGAGAAAGTTTAGATTTATTGCCTTTTTCTTTGGGGAAGTTTAGTTATAGTATTCCTCCTTTCGAAAAGAGTCGTTTTAGCACCCTTTTAAGGCACCTTTTTAGCACCCTTCTAAAAAATACTTTAAGTAACTTTTCATTTACTTTTAGTACCATTTTCTTTGAATAAAATTTGCTTTGCCACCCTTTCCTCTGGTTTTATTACCCTTCTTTAGGGAAACCCCACATTTGGTACCCTTTCATTTGGAAAATTGTAGGTTTAGAACTCTTCACATTGGAAAAGTTATCCTTTTTTTGGAGAAAGGATAACATTACCTAACCCTCCTGAAAAAATGCTTCACCAATAATTACATATTTTTAAAAATTTAATACTCATTTTCCAAACAATCCAAAATGGAATAACTTTCAAATCCATGACACATATCATCCTCCATTTGAATGTGATCAAGTTGACTGACTACCATTTGGACACCATTGACACCAAACAATTTTAGGCCACCGATTAAGGGCAATATATGGGGAGATCGCCATTTGAATCCAAAAAGTATTTGCCCATCTTTTGCTAGAATCAGTTGCTTATCGGTAAAGGCAAATGCAAGTCTGAAGGGTTTTAGAAAATCCTCAAAGGGGAAATTGCCACCTTTTTCCTCATCGCCAAATCTGAAAATTTAAAAAAAAAAGATAAAATCGAGATGATTCTTTTTATCTCAGGGATCAAAAACTTACTTGTAATGTTCCTCCACGGCTATGGTTTTGCTTGTTCTCACCAGTGTCTTGGTGTCAAAACGAACACTCATATGGAACTCTTGCCTTTCCATGTCCGTTATATTCCTTAACTGGGTAACAAAACGGCCATTTTCATTGCCCTGTAGCTTGCAAGTGATTACCATGATGTGGCCAGATTTAAAAGGCATTGGAACATCACCACTAAACTGCAAACGCTCTTCCACCACCTGAATGGGAGGCCAAGAATAGGGAAAATATTTCCTATGATCCACCTGACGAACACAATCCAAATCACCATCGATTTCCAACACAGTCAACAGAGATAGACGCAGCCGATATTTGTAAAAATCTAAATGGGCCTTATTAACGCTGATATGGAATTTCTCATCGGCCATGGCAATATAGATTTTGAACTCCTTCATCAAGGCGGAGGTCTCATAGGCTTTTGACTCTTCATCACACCATTCACCGTTCAGATGTTTCCGCAGAACAATAACATTTTTGTTAAAGTTAACCAATATTTGAAGGCCCACGTTAAGATCATCCGCCGAAACATCAGTTGAAGATTTTAGGGATATGGAAAAACTTAAAAAAAAACCACAAATATTAGATATAATTAAAAAATAAAAAAAAATTGTTGTTTTTTATATTGAGATACTGCTAAAGGCTGAAGAGTTTCCTTCAATAAATTCCTCTAATTTTTTACTAACTTTATTCCAATATATCTTGCTTTCTTACTCCTATTGCCTAAGTACTTCAAAATCTATACTTTTTCATACTAAGCCTGACTGTTTTTACCTTTGAGCCTCCTCCTTCGCTTTACCGCAAATTTCCAAAACATGACCAAATCGTAGATTCTCAGCAAAATTTCCTCGAAAAACTACCATAGACATTTTGCTCAGTTCCAGCTGTGTTCCGGAGCAATCGACGATTATTCTACAACTAGCACAACAGCGAAATGCTAAGTCACTGGTCAATGCAACTCGTCAGCAAAATTTGTAAACTAAATGCCGTAGAGGCTAGAGCTATGTTTACACTACAAAATTATTTTTATACTTTCTTTGTGGCTTGGCTGGAGAAACATTATCGCTGCCAAAGGTCCATAAATGGAGAAGCACGTCACTGTGACTCACAGACAAAATAACGTGGTATGTTTATTAAGGCAAAACAGTTTATAATTGAAAGAAAACTAAATAGTTCGATTGCCCTAAACAGATTTTTATACGAAAAAGCTTTTAAAGCTTTCCCTAAGAAATAGTAGTTTTAGTACCCTTTCCTTAAGAACAGGGTAGTTCTGTTATTCTTTTTATTTGGGAAAGGGTAGTTTTAGTACTATTTACTTTAGGAAGGGGAAGTTATAGTACACTTTCCTTTGGAAAAGGGGAGATTGAGTTGGAAAAGGGTAGTTTTAGTACCCTTTCTTCGGCAAAGGGTAGTTTGAGTACCCGTTCCTTTGGAAAAGGGTAGTTACCCTCTGGCAAAGAGTAATTATGTCACCCTATCTTTCTGGAAAGGGTAGTTATGGAGATTGAGTTGAAAAAGGGAAGTTTTAGTACCATTTCTTTGGCAAAGGGTAGTTATAGTACCCTTTCCTTTGGGAAAGTGTAGTAATGGTACCCTTTCCTTTGGGGAAGTTAAGTTATAGTACACTTTCCTTTGGGAAAGTTAACTATATTGCCCTTTCCATTGGGATAGGGTAGTTATAGTACCCTTTCCGTTGGGAAATTGTAGTTATGATACCCTTTCCTTTGGAATAGGGTAGTTATGGCATCCTTTCGTTTGGGAAAGGATATTTATGGTACCATTGTATTATGGTACCCTTTCCTTTGGGAAAGGGTATCTTTGGTACCATTGCATTACCCTTTATATTTGGAAAGGGTAGTTGTAGTACCCTTTCCTTTGGAAAAGGGTAGTTGTAGTACCCTTTCTTTTTGAAAAGGGTAGTTATGGTACCCTTTCCTTTGAGAAAGGGTAATTGTGGTACCCTTTCTTTTGGTAAAGGGTAGTTTTGTTACCCTTTCAATTGGGAAAGGGTTGTTATTTTACCCTTCCCATTGGGAGAGGGTAGTTATGTTACCCTTTCCATTGGGAAATTGTAGATATGATACACTTCTATTCTTGAAGGGTAGCTATGGTACCCTTTTCTTTGGGAAAGGGTATTTATTGAACCCTTTTCTTTGGGAAAGGATAGTTATGGTACCATTTTTTGATTCGGAAAGGGTAGTTATGATGCTCTTTCCTTTGGGAAAGGGTAGTTATGGTACCCTTTCCTTTGGGAAAGGGTAGTTTTGTTACACTTTCAATTGGGAAAGGCTAGTTTTGTTACCCTTTCAATTGGGAAAGGTAGAGTTATCTTACCCTTTCCATTGGGAAAGAGTAATTTTGGTACCCCTTCCTTGGGAAAGTGTAATTATGGTACCCTTTCCATTGGAAAAGGGTAGTTATGGTACCCTTTCCTTTGGGAAAGGGTAGTTATGGTACCCTTTCCTTTGGGAAAGGGTAGTTATTATACCCTTTCCTTTGGGAAATGGTAGTTATGTTACCCTTTCAATTGGGAAATGGTAGTTTTGTTACCCTTTCAATTGGGAAAGGCTAGTTTTGTTACCCTTTCAATTGGGAAAGGGTAATTATGGTACCCTTTCCTTTGGGAAAGGGTAGTTATGGTACCCTTTCCTTTGGGAAAGGATAATTATGGTACCCTTTCCTTTGGGAAATGGTAGTTTTGTTACCCTTTCAATTGGGAAAAGCTAGTTTTGTTATCCTTTCAATTGGGAAAGGGTAATTATGGTACCCTTTCCTTTAGGAAATGGTAATTTTGTTACCCTTTCAATTGGGAAAGGGTAGTTGTAGTAACCTTGCCTTTGGGAAAGGGTATAAACAGCACCCTTTCCTTGGAGAAATGGTAGTTATAGTTCCCTTTCCTTTGGGAGAGGATAGTAGCAGCACTCTTTCCTTTGTGGAAAGTAGTTATAGCACCCTTTCCTTGGGGAAAGTTAATTATATTGGGTTGCCCAAAAAGTAATTGGGGATTTTTTAAAAGAAAGTAAATGCATTTTTAATAAAACTGAGAATGAACTTTAATCAAATATACTTTTTTTCTAAAGCAAGCTAAAAGTAACAGCTGATACTGACAGAAGAAAGAATGCAATTACAGAGTCACAAGCTGTGAAAAAATTTGTCAACGCCGACTATATGAAAAATCCGCAATTACTTTTTGGGCAACCCAATAACATCCTTTCCTTTGACAATGGTAGCTATAGCACCCTTTCCTTTAAAAAAGAGTAGTTATAGCACCCTTTCCTTAAAGAAAATATAGCTACAGTGCCTTTTTCTTTGGGAAAGATCCTACGGCTTTGGAAAATTAGTTCGTTTGTCCGTTCGCAGGCTCAAATTCATGTTCTTGTGGTCGTTTCAAGAGTTTACGAATTGCTTAGTTAAGAAAGTTTTTTTGTCACAGAACACAATGTTCGGAAATCTTCCATGTTCGTGCAAGAGCAGCATCTCCTAAACTCTTTCGATCCTACCTTTTTTTGGTTTGGTGTATAATCGAGAACCTCTGATAGTCACTACGGCGGTGATTTCATTGAATTCGTGCCTTCGAACCATTGTAGGTTTTGTTACAGTTTTTTATTTTAGACCACCGCCGTGGTGTTTGACAATGCTATCTGATATGATTATAATGATTTGTTGTGTGATATACACACATTTTGTTCACTTTGCGGTATTAGAATGCGCCAACAAAAGTCGATTTTTATTCTTCAACCAAATAAAACGCTTTCTTTCTTTTAAAATAAACTCAGAAGCAGGTGCTCACGTAGTTGACATTTCTTGTTTAAAAGAAACACCCATATGATCTTGGTAACACTTCGTATCTGCTACCCTGTAGTATAGAAGTAGTTTGCGAATTTATACTTGATTTCACTTGATATATTTATTCATTTTCCCGGAATTTTCCCTGCGGGTAAATTGAATGTTATGGGTATATGAGGTGTGTAAATTAGTTTTTGGTGTCTTTAGCAATATTTTTGTCATGGAGAACTAAAGACCATGGTAGGGCGGGCAAAGTGCAGGAGCACAACGTCAAGCTCCTATCATGAAAGAGTGTGTTAAGAATTTTTATGATCGTTTTTCTTTATTGTTTTGAGTTCAGACATGTTTATGTTCGTCCCTCGGGGTAATGTTGTCATATTGAAATCCTCCCAAAAAATAGACCGTAAGCCACCGGTGGGCAATTTGACGCCGCATAAACGAGTAACAATATGGAATATAGCTTTTAACAATATATTGTATTATTGTCTGCGGAAGAAAAAGGTATTAAAGTTGTCGCTAATGCTGATGAGGTGGCAACAATCGGTAAGGGCAAGTTTCCAAGCAATCCTAGAGTTATATTGGGTTGCCCAAAAAGTAATTGCGGATTTTTCATATAGTCGTCAGTTATCAGCTGTTACTTTTAGCTTGCTTTCGAAAAAAAGTGTAAAAAAAGTATATTTGATTAAAGTTCATTCTAACTTTTATTAAAAATGCATTTACTTTCTTTTAAAAAATCCGCAATTACTTTTTGGGCAACTCAATACTTCAGCAAGCTCTAGTTGCGACATTCAATTGGGCTACCGAAAGTGGGTTAGGCGTAAAGGCATAAGTAGATCCTTTCACCAGCAGATACATGTTGCCTACAGTGGCACCTTTCTGCTTGGAAGGAAAGAATGTTCCATTTACTGCGAAAACTGGACAGGAAATTGAGCTTCAAATCAAATATTTTTGGAAAGGGCAAGAAAGACAACTCTTGCCCTAGACACAAGCAGCAGAGCCATTGGCAAAAGATGGGCGTTAAAACCGTCATGAATCACATGACATGCTCTGTTGCTGGTTATATACTGCAGTTGTTAGACTTATAATGCTATATGGTGTTGCAGTCTGGTGGACAAATGCAAAATGCAAATTTGCCCATGCATATTCCATTAAGGAACTGCAAACTTCTTCTTCTCACATATCACTGAGTGCTGTCCGATTCAAGTTTAAGCTCCCTATCCCAGTCCGAAAGGAGTGCCGCAATGCAACACCTCTTTGGAGAAAAGTTTTTACATGGCATAGTACCTCACAAGTGTCGCCTGCATTGTTAGGGAATAACCATCGCTGACAATTTTTTTTGATGTTCTCGCTTTGATTCGAACCCAGGCGTTTAGTGTCATAGTTGGACATGCGCTATGGTGGCCTCCGTCTGGTGGACGGCGCTTCAAAAGTCCAACTACTGTTCACTACTCAGCCGGAACCGAAGAATGAATTGTTCGTGCATCACAGCTGCACTGAGAACGACACTATCTGATGCACAGAATTTAATGCTCATGCCTCATACCTCTGGACATTGTCACTAGACAAATTGCTGCGACCACTGCTGTGAGCCTAGGCGAGCTTTCTCTTTGGTCATGTGACGGCTGCGGATAAAATGTCCGATGTTCCAGGCGGTGTGGATTACGCATCGCCTGAGCCGCTTTTTGATAAAAGGTACAGTACTCATATTACTGATAGAACCAATTGGGACTACAATTTTCTAGGTAATAGGAGTTACATAGACTTCTTTACGGGTGGTTCCAAGCTATACTCTAAAGAACTAAAACCGGTCATGTCGAGAAGGTTACGCGACACTGCAGTGTGTATCAAGCGGAGATCCTTGCAATTAAAGAATGTATTGAGTTGCCCAAAAAGTAATTGCGGATTTTTCATATAGTCGGCGTTGACAAATTTTTTCACAGCTTATGACTCTGTAATTGCATTCTTTCTTCTGACAGTTATCAGCTGTTAATTTTAGCTTGCTTTAGAAAAAAATTATAAAAAAAAGTATATTTGATTAAAGTTCATTCTAAGTTTTATTAAAAATGCATTTACTTTCTTTTAAAAAATCCGCAATTACTTTTTGGGCAACCCATACATTAAAATCAAAGTTTGTGAGACTTCTCAGTACGCTCTCCAAGCATTTCCCCTTATCGTATATGAAAATCCTTCTGTGAGGAGGCACAAACGTTATTTACATACCAGTAGCACACTTAGCACGGATGTTGGAAGCCATGACAAAACACTCTATGCAACTTTTGAGTCAAATCGGACAAAAATTTGAGACTTCTAGGGGCCCAAGACATTACACCGGGAGACCGATTTGTACAAGGATTTAGACCCTTTGATGGCACGATCGTTGGAAGTCGTAACATCGGTTAATCGGTCAGTCAAGTCGAAGGCCACTTAAATGGTCTTAAGAATATCATATTTATTATAACAAGTGTTTATAATCAGTGTTTCAATAAGACTCGTATGTGTGTTACAATACAGAAAAATGTTCAAATGCACGGCACAAATCATCCTCCATTTGAATATGCTCAAGTTGACTGACCACAATTTTGACGTCATCGCTAGCATCCAGTTTTAAGCCAGCAATCAAGGGCAATACATCAAAAGTTCGCCAATGGAATGCAAAAAGAAGTTTCCCATCTTTGGCTACCTTCAATTCCTTATCGGTAAAAGCAAAGGCAAGTACAAAGGCTTGGGAGAAATCAGTAAATGGAAAGCTGCCACTTCTTTCTTCCTCGCCAAATCTAAAGTAAATATAATTCATTGATAAGTAACAATAAAGGGGGGGAAAGGACACCAATAACTTACATATAGTGATCCTCCTTTAGTCTATTTTTGGCATTCCTCACTAAGGCATTGTAACCAAAGCGAACGCTCATATGAAATTCTTCCCTTTCCATGTCCCTTATATTCCTCAAACGGGTAACAAAAGTACCATTTGCATTGCCATGCAGTGTCATGGCGACCTTAATGACATGGCCAGCCCTAAAGGACATTGGTATCTCAGCACTAAATTGCAAACGCTGCCTCTCCACCGCCTGACTGGGTGGCCATAAGTAAGGAAAATATTTCCTATGGTCCAACTGGCGAATATAATCCAAATCACCATCGATTTCCACAATAGTCATCAATGATGGATGCTTGCGGTATTTGTAATATTCCAAATGGCTCTTATTTATGTTGATATGGAAATTCTCTTCGCCCATGGCGATATAGATTTTAAAATCGCTTTTGAAGACAGAGGTGTCAAAGTTTCGTGGCACTTCATCACTCCATTCACCGTTCAAGCAGTTCTTTAGAAAAAATTTATCATCGTGAAAAATCACAACAATTTGAAGGCCCACATACTGATCATGCTTTGAAGATTTCAGGGATATGCGAAAACTGAAAAGAAGAAAACAAAAATCATAATTTAAATTCAAAAAAATAATTTAAATTATTTAAAAAAAATTAAATCCATCATTTTTGTTTTATATCTATGCTTGGCATTTAATTTTTAAGTACCTCTCTGCATTATTCTTCGCTTTACCGGAAATTTCCAAAATATGACCAAATCGCAAATTTTCAGCTAATTTTCCGCGAAAAGCAACCGCACACATTCTACTTGACACTAAATCTCTATGTAGCCAAGTGGAATGAGCAAATCACAAAAACATTTTTATACTCACCACCATAGGATAGGGGTATATTCATTTAGTCATTCCGTTTGCAACACATCGAAACATAAATTTGCCGACCCTACAAAGTATATATATTTCGGATCGTCGTAAAATTCTAAGACGATTTAACCATGTCCGTGTGTCTGTCCGTCTGTCTGTCCGTCCATCTGTCCGTCCGCCCGTCCGGCTGTCCGTCCGTCTGTTGTAATCACTCTACAGGCTTTAAAAATTAAGATATTGAGTTGAAATTTGGCACAGATACGTTTTTTTTGACGCACGCTGGTTAATTTCTTGAACGGGCCAAATCGGACCATATTTGGATATAGCTGCTGTATAGACCGATCTGCCGATTTAGGGTCTGAACCCCATAAAAGCTTCATCTACCACCGGATTTCGCTGAAATTTGAGACAGTATATTGTTTCAAGACCCACAATATCCGACCCATATATGCTTCAGATCGGACCATATTTGGATATAGCTGCCATATAGACCGATCTGCCGATAAAGGGTCTGAAGCCCATAAAATCTTTTTTTATCCGATTTCGCTGAAATTTGAAAAAGTGCGTCCTTTTAGGCCTCCCGACATCCAACCGAAATATAGTTCAGATCCGACAATATTGAAATATAGCTGTTGTATAGACCAATATGCCGATAAAGGGCCTGGAACCCATAATAGCTGCATTTATTACCCGATTTCCCCGAAATTTGAAAAAGTGAGTTGTTTTAGGACTCCCGACATCCGACCTAGGTATGAATCAGATCAGACTATTCAGGTATAACTGTCATATAGACCGATCTTCTAGTTTAGATTCTTAATCCCATAAAAAGCAGATTTCTTGCCTGATTTCGCTGAAACTGTTACTTGTATGTGAGTTTTCGGGTCCTGAATAAAATATGATCGACAGCAGCCCCTATTTAGATATAACTATGGACATAACAGTGATCCTCGGTGGTGG
Source organism: Stomoxys calcitrans (assembly GCF_963082655.1). Taxonomy (NCBI): domain Eukaryota; kingdom Metazoa; phylum Arthropoda; class Insecta; order Diptera; family Muscidae; genus Stomoxys; species Stomoxys calcitrans. The sequence continues at coordinate 209,529,929 of NC_081553.1, forward strand.
GTATCCAAAGTTCGCCACGGCCGAACTTAACACGTTTTTACTTATTTTTGTTTACCCTGCACCATAGGAAATGGGCATAGTAATTCAGTCATGACGTTTGATCTGCCATCCATTTATTCTTGATGCACGGGACAAGGTTCTATGCAGTTTTTCAATAGGTTTCATATATTGAAAGTAGTATGTATGTTGACTCGGTGGTGTAAGGTATTATAGAATCGGCTCCGCCCGACTTTTTCCTTTCCTTACTGGTTTTATACTTTTTTTGGTTCTTGGCTACAAAAAGAAATATGGTGAAGGGTATGTGAGATTCGGCTCAAACGAATTTAGCACGTTTTACTTGGCGACGATTGGCTGTAAAAAAGTTTTATAAATACTGAGTCATATAAAAATAGAAAAGCAATTCAGTGAGCATTTTCAATAATTATACACCCAAAGAGATAAGTTTGCTAATGTCTACTGATTTTAAATTGCATTTTTTATCTTGAATTGAATTGAAGTATTTCGGCATTTCAGAACGTTCAATCATTGAATAAATATGTTGCGTTTTTCCTCTTTTAGTTCTGTCACTCGAATTGAAAGATGACACCACATGTTTCAATAAACGACGATAGTAAGTGGCGATAAGATAAGCCGCTTAGCTTATCGGGGATAAAGTATTTCTCCATACAAACTAAGCGAGAAATCCGCTCAATGGGTAAATAAAACACCCATATTATTCCAAAAATGTTTGGGGTTTTTACTAACAAATTTCTCCGAGTGTAGAAAAGAGATTAATAAAACGCAAACTGTTTGTATTGCAACGTGCAAAAAGAGGAATACAAACAACACTAGCAACCACTCGCGTAGCATAACTGTTGTTAAACTCCTCACTATTATTGTAAATACCACCCTGTAGGAAGTCTGGGTTTAAGTGTCCCCAAGTCAACACTTTTGTCTACTATATATGTGACATTGTCACCAAATTGTCTACAATCTTGTCTACATTGGTTTTATTGACTCGTTTTCTGAATTGTTTTCATGACTTATGAAAAAAATTATTTATTATTATTTTCAAAAGTCCTTATGCTCCATACATATCTTTCATCCCATATGGCCTGTTAGGGCTATAGTCGCCATAATTCTAGTTCGAACTTTATAAAATTTAGCGTGAGGTGTTTAATGTTCTTGCACGTGTGCTAAATTTCATTCATGTTGGTCTAGATTTAGATATATATCCGATATATCTTTCATCCAATATGGCCCATAAAGTCTGTAGTAGCGACCATTTAAGTCCTAGCGAAAAAAAATCTTACAAGCTTCTATTTAGTTTTCAATAGGTTTCATATATTGAAAGTAGCATGTATGTTGACTCGGTGGTGTAAGGTATTATAGAATCGGCTCCGCCCGACTTTTTCCTTTCCTTACTGGTTTCAACCTTTTTTTGATTCTTGGCTATAAAAAGAAACATGGTGAAGGGTATATGAGATTCGGCTCAAACGAATTTAGCACGTTTTTCTTGGCGACAATTGGCTGTAAAAAAGTTTTATAAATACTGAGTCATATAAAAATAGAAAAACAATTCAGTGAGCATTTTCGATAATAATACACCCAAAGAGATAAGTTTGCTGATGTCTGTTGACTGTAAATTGCATTTTTTATCTTGAATTGAATTGAAGTATTTCGGCATTTCAGAACGTTCAATCATTGAATAAATATGCTGCGTTTTTTCTCTTTTAGTTCTGTCACTCGAATTGAAAGATGACACCACATGTTTCAATAAACGACGATAGTAAGTGGCGATAAGATAAGCCGCTTAGTTTATAGGGGATAGCGTATTTCTCCATACAAACTTAGCGAGAAATCCGCTTAATGAGAATAAAACACCTATATTATTCCAAAAATGTTTGCGGTTTTTACTAACAAATTTCTCCGAGTGTAGAAAAGAGATTAATAAAACGCAAACCAATGTTTGTATTGCAACGTGCAAAAAGAGGAATACAAACAACACTAGCAACCACTCGCCTAGCAAAACTGTTGTTAAACTCTCTCACTATTAAATACCACCCTGTAGGAAGTCTGGGTTTAAGTGTCCCCAAGTCAACACTTTTGTCTACTATATATGTGACATTGTCACCAAATTGTCTACAACCTTGTCTACATTGGTTTTATTGACTCGTTTTCTGAATTGTTTTCTTGACTTACTATTGACAAAGTCAATAGTAAGTCAGTAGAGATTTTCTATTGACATTTCCTACAGGGTATGTAAAGATGATTCGAGTAAAGATGAGCATGTGAACCATTGCTCACTCGCACTCTTTTGGACTTACACCAAGGAGACAAAGCTTTGACTATCCAAGACTCACGATAAAAATCACGACTCACGATAAACTCGCGAATTATGGTTAAAAATATGTGCCTTTGAGCTAGATCGAATTGCATGCATCTCATATCATAAAATTAACATCACTTAGAGAAATTTGTAAGTAAAAACAGCTAAAATGTTTGCTGTGACAGCAAAAAGTCAACTGCAAATGGGACGACAGTAATTTTTTGCTAAAACAGCTAACATATTTTGCTGCTTTCAAATGGTAAGAAATTGCAAATAGCCAAGACAGATGCCTAAGATTGCACGTTGTACAAAGTTTCAGCCATATCGGATTATATATTTTCCCCAAAGTTGTCAACGTGGGATACAATAGTGGTGCGACAGGGGAACGGTGGAGCATACCTGGTATCACTCCATCTGCCTTTCGTGATAGCATGTGTAGGGCATGTGGGGAAGATGTAAGATGTTGGAGAATTTCCTATGTCATTGCCCGGCTTTCGCGGCTAAAAGAGAACGGTACTTAGGTTGGGACGCAATACCAGACATAAACCAACTTAGGGGCGTGGCATGGAAAACAATTAGGGATTTTGTAAGTAGCACCGAAAGGGCAAGAAAGGCAACTCCTGCCCTATACACCTGCAAGAGAGCCATTGCCAAAAGTTGGAGGTTTAGACCGCGTGTCATACATTGGGTATATACTGCAGTTGTCAGACCTATAATGCTATATGGTTGTTGAGCTGAATCTAAAACGCACTTCTCTGATGCTAGATTTATACTGACCATTTATTTTCAAATTTCCTATCACTACAATAAATGAAAATCTTAAAACTAAACTAGAACGAGATACCAACGCAGTGATATCTCCGTTTCTCCTTATCTGATATTTTACGATCCTAAGTAAACACACACATGCATTTCTTAGACTCATTATCTATTCCCTTTTTAAAAGTACACATGCAGGGTTTATACGGCTGTGCGTATTGGTTTTATGAGATAGGCGATCGTACAAATAGACCCTAAACCGCACACAGACTCTATAAGATAACAACGCGTGGGCTATGAAATGCTAATGCGTTATCTCTCATGTTCAAAATAAATGTATTTTGAACATTCTGCCGGGCGCGTAAGTCTACATAGTGGACTGACTGTATTTTTGTCTAATTATATCTTTGATTTGTCGTTCGATAATTTGTAATAGTGGACTGTAACATTAGATATATTATTTTACACAAGTTCTAAAGATCTAAAAATTTAAAGCTGATACATTTTGCCTTTGAATAAACTTCTTAATAAAACATATCGCTAATATTATTATTATGAGAATAACTAAAATAAGAGCAGCATGACCACTCATATGATGAAACTGCAAGCCCCTTAGATCGACATTTGTTTTCTGGACATCTCTAAGCTTCGTCATCACTTCATCAACTTGGCGGGTGTGATTGATAATCATTGGTCCCAAAGGAAGCATGTTAAATTCTTCAATCTGAGCTAAGTCTGCTGTGAAATTCACTCTATCTTCTACATCTCGACTAGACTGGAGGCTTAACAGCGCAGTGATTGTTGTTCCTAGGGTTCTAACGGTGCAGCCAGGTTCCACTTCCAAGACGCCTTGCAGGGGTAACTCTATTATTCGTTGTGAGCGGCTCGAGCATTGAATATGTCCCGTTGTCTGGTTGAAAACTTTAAACATCCAGCTGTTTACTAGCGCCAATTTCTTCCAAAATGAATCCGCAGCAAAGTCATCAAACTTGCAGCTTGGTTTGATGCGAGGTTTTAGAGGAGATGTCTCACAAGATTGATCGTTAGCATCTATCCAGGGCCACCCTCCATCGCAGACGTACTCTTCATCGCCAAAGGTTTGGCAATTGTTTAATTCAGACTCCTCGTCTTCTTTCGATGATTTCACAATGTGTTCATTGTTTGAACACCATTTTCTGAGATGGAATCTATAACCCTCTAAGTGCCTTGATATTTTGAATCGAAGCTGGAGACACTCTTCTATTGTGTCTGCCCCCGTAAGAAGATCATCCATATAAAAATCTTCTTCAATTATTTGCTTCACCTTCGTATCCGCGCATTCTTTCGCAATCTGCATTAAGGTTCTTACGGCCAAGAACGGGGCACTTGCTGTTCCGAATGTCACTGTTGTCAGCTGATATTCTTTGATTTCCTCATTCCTATCTTTCCGCCACAGAACATGTTGATACCGCTGGCTCTCCTCATCCACCATTATTTGGCGGTACATTTTTTCAACATCTGAAGAAATCACGAACCTTTTTAAACGAAAGTTGAGTAGTATGTCGAAGACGTCTCTCTGCAACCGTGGCCCGACATGCATTATGTCGTTCAGACTTCTTCCATTATTTGTACTCGCGGAACCGTCGAAAACCACTCTGACTTTCGTAGTCAGACTGTCCTCTCGAACAACCGCTTGATGTGGTAAATAATATTTACCGCTATGAATCTGTTTCACTGGCTTCATGTGCCCCAGTGCAATATATTCCTCCATAATTCTTGAGTATTCATGCTTCATAGCATTATCCTTGATGAGCTTTTTCTCCAGGCTAATGAGTCTGGCTGCTGCCTGTTTATACGATGTTCCCAGCTCTTTATCTTCTTTGAAGGGGATTTGAACTATAAACCGCCCTTCTTCATTTCTTTTCGTTGTAGCAGCATAATTATCCAAACATTTTTCGTCATCGTTTGTAACCATGTCCATATCCAACTCTTCAGTTTCCCAAAATCTTTCAATCTCTGTAGTGACATTGACACCTTTTTTCGCTACTGGGACTCGAATCGTTAATGGGCCGGACAACATTAATCCCAGCTTGGTATGTTGCCCCAACATTCCATGCTTCTTATGTATTCCGTTCTTTAGTATGTCCACATACACATCTCCGCCAAGCACCATATCTATCCTCTCGTTCTTGTAGTAGTTTGGATCAGCCAATTGAAAGTTTTTCCATACACCCTGGTTGTGTACTAACGAAGAATCCAAATGAACGGAAGCTAACGCTGGTAAAATAAGAGCTTCGACATCGAGTGAATAGTTGCTGGGAAATCTCGGATGGATCCTAACTTTTACTTTTGATTTTGCAACTCCCACCAAATTGTCACCTAGTCCATGCAATTCCATATTGGCCTTTTCTCGAGGGATTTGAAGTATCTGTGCTGCTTCTTCCCTTAAAAACGTTGACTGTGATCCTTGGTCCACCAAAGCTTTCAAGGTAACCATCTCTCCATGTATATTCTTGACCTGCACCTGAGCCGTTGCCAGTAGGACACTCCTTGTCCCGTTAGCAACACATGTAGTGGATGTCTTAGTTAGATGGAGTACCGAATGATGTTTAAACCCACAGGTTCCACATTTGATGGTACTATCGCATCTTGCATTCTGATTGTGGTTCAAGCATCTATGGCATATATTTTTTGTTTTAACCCATGATACTCGTTCCGCCACTGGCAATCTCAACAGACTTCGACATTCTTCCGTTAAGTGTCCTTGTTTTCTACAGTATAGACACGCACTTTTATCCGTATAGAGTGTCGTACTTTTCATAGGCTGCTGTTGCCGATGATTGTAATTGCTGCTGTACTTCTTTGTACCTGCTGCCTCCAAATTTTGATATCGTTCCTCCAAGAACTCCAAAACATCTTTAAGCTCCTGAATTTCTTTCGATTTCTTTGTATGCTGCTCGTATAATAATAAACCTTCTTTGTCTAGCTTACGGATGATTACACGCGCCATTACAGCATCCTCGATGTTGCATTTCATTGCTTTTAACCCTTGGACGCATTCAATTGTTGTATCAAGTAATCCTTTTACTTGTTTAGCGTTCTCACTACACACATGGGGTTGATCTAACAATCGGTCTAGTATCGTTTGAAACAAAATTCTTTTATTTCCAAAGCGTTGATTTAGTATCTCCCACGCTGGCTGGTAATTGCTTCCATCTGCCGGTAAATGTTTAATTACTTTTGACGCTTCTCCTTTAATATGAGCTTTCAGATAAAACATTTTCTCAACGTCCGATAAGCTCTCGGCATCATGTACGAGCTTCTTGTATAAATCATGGAAAGATGGCCATTCTTCCACGTTACCGTAGAAGTCCGGTATTTTTATCTCCGCTAGTTTTATAGGACATCTCTCCTCCTTACATTTGTCCAATCTTAAGATCAGCGTTGTTTTACTTCTTTTGTAGAGGTTTTCTACTTCATCAACTTCTTTAGTGATGTCTTCGTAAGACCCCTCATGGTTGATAGTGAGTTCCCATAATAGATCATTAATTTGATTCATCTGTGTTTCCCATGATCTTTTTGCTTCTTCCAGCAAGACTTTAATATTGAGTTGTTCCAACTCTAGTAGTTCTCCTACTAACTTTCGAATAAGTTTTCTTATTCTTTCCTTCCTTTTTCCCGCTATTCTTTCCTTCTCATTGTTGGACTCCCCATTTTCCTGCGGTTGGATTTGTTGTAATTTCAACCCCGACGATTCAGTTTTTCCAGTTTCCAATTGGCTGGCTGCATCCTCGTTCGTCTCTAGGGCTGCACAGATTTCCTCCACCAATGAGTTCACCTTCTCATAATACTTGTTTTTAAAGTACGGTTCCTCGGTGATACCCAATTCGGTTAACTTCGTGTGGTTATTTTTGAATTCCTGCCAAACTTGCCCCAACTGGGCTTTGCAGGTTTCCTTAGCCACACTTCTTGCGGTTTCCTTAAGGCAGCTTTGCTTCAAATTGATGATATATTCACCAATCTCATTTTGACGCTTGTATAACTGCTGACGAACCATTTTACTTTATTTGTAGTTTTGTTTGTTTATTTTTCTGATATTTTTATTATGTGTTTTTTTTTTTTTCTTCTCGTTGTCTAAAGCCACGAGAACGCTTCTTCACTGTATTTCCACTTTTTAGTGGATTGTGATTTCTATTATTATTTTTCTTCTCGTTGTTTAAAGCCACGAGGACGCTTCTTCACAGAATTTAATTTTTCAGTGGGTGTTAAACAATTTTTATTAAATTGCTTTATAGGCCTAGTTCCATTGAGCTTCTTACCTCGGGTGGGGGATAACTCAATTTTACGAAGGACCAAATGTTGAGCTGAATCTAAAACGCACTTCTCTGATGCTAGATTCATACTGACCATTTATTTTCAAATTTCCTATCACTACAATAAATGAAAATCTTAAAACTAAACTAGAACGAGATACCAACGCAGTGATATCTCCGTTTCTCCTTATCTGATATTTTACGATCCTAAGTAAACACACACATGCATTTCTTAGACTCATTATCTATTCCCTTTTTAAAAGTACACATGCAGGGTTTATACGGCTGTGCGTATTGGTTTTATGAGATAGGCGATCGTACAAATAGACCCTAAACCGCACACAGACTCTATAAGATAACAACGCGTGGGCTATGAAATGCTAATGCGTTATCTCTCATGTTCAAAATAAATGTATTTTGAACAATGGTGTTGTGGTCTGGTGGACGGCGCTTCAAAAATCCACCTACTGCTCACTACTCAGCCGGATCCAAAGGATGGCTTGCTTGTGCATCACAGCCGCGCTGAGGACGACACCATCTGATGCTCTGAATTTAACCCTACGTTTTATGCCTCTGGACATTGTGGCTAGATAAATTGCTGCGACCACTGCCGTAAGGTTAAGGAAGCTTTCTCGTTGGTCATGTGTTGTCCTTGATACATTGTCCGAAGTTCCAGGCCGTTTGGATTACACCCTAACTGAGCCGCTTTTTGATAAAAAGTAAAAAGTAAGTAAGGTCCTGATAGAATCGATTGGAACTAAGATATCCCTGGTAACAGAAGATACAAAGACTTCTATACGGATGGTTCCAAACTAAACGACCAGGTGGGCTTTGGAGTGTACTCTTAAGATCTAGAAATGGTAATAACGAAAAGGTTACCCGACCACTGCAGTGCAAAACAATGTGGCCTAATCTAGAGGTCTACCGCTTAGCTGTCTTTGACTAAAACAGACGTCTCAGTCGTTGTGTCCGTCATGACAGGCCACTGTCTAATCGGAAAACATGCTGACAGAGTGAAGGTTGCCAGCAACAACTTTTGCTGAAGCTATGAGCACATCGAAGAAGAAGAGACTATGGAACACCTTCTGTGTCTGTGTGCCGCTCTAGCAGCCAGAAGGAGTTCCACTTTAGGTTCTCATTTCTTTAAGAATCTGTCTGATTTAGCAGATGTGAACATTCGCAAGTGGTTGGGCCTCCTGGAAGGAGACAAGTTTTTCTGCGAACCGGTGGATAGCGTTAATGACGCCTCCAATATAAAAAAGTTTCTCTCAAAACCCCATGTCCAATCTGAAACATTAGTGGACGACATGGGAGTGAGAGCAGAGACATTGTTGATGCTTTTGATGAAACCCAATTTTCCACAGTATACGATGGGACTCACGAAGACGCCGAAATCTTGGAATAATGATGTTAATCGAAGTCTTATCATAATAGAATTTATGGTTAATTAAGTCTTGAGGAGCTTCAAACCATTTAAGTCACCCTGATGGAATATTTCCGGCTTAACTACAGAAGGAGGCAGACTATCTGGCACCCCACCTGGCCAATATTTTCACAGCGTGCCTGGGACTTGCATATACCCCGAAAGCCTAGCAGGAAGCATGGGTGGTATTTATACCCAAGTCCGGCAAGGCAAGTTATGAGACACCAAAGGCCTATAGACCCATAAGCCTTACATCCTTTCTACTCAAAACTAGGGAACGCATCGTGGACACCATGATAAAGAGTGGGACATCCAGCGAACTGCTCAAATACAAACAACATGCCTATGCCAAGGGTAGGTCGGTGAGGGCTGCCCTGCACGAGTTTGTGTATAAAGTAGAAGAATCCTTCGATGCCAAGACGTACAGACTGGCGGTATGCATTGACATATAGAGAGGCTTTTAACAATGGGCGGACCGAAACAATGATCCAATTCTTAGACCAGTATCGGTTGGACCCGGTCCTTAGAGACTGGATAAACAATATGCTAAGGAACAAGTGGATAAATAGTGTGTCCCATGACATAAATATAAGGGAGAAAGTGGCACAAGGCACGCTACAGGGGAGCTTAGAGGTCTCAATATTAACCCAGAGAAGACTGAAATATGCCTGTTCACGAGGAAGACGAAGGTGGGCTAATTTGAAGCACCACGTTTCCTCAATACAAGGATTGCAATATCTGACAAGGTCAAATACTTAGGTGTGAACTAAGGCAGGAAACTAAATTGGAATTGCAACATTCAGAAGCGTACCGAGAAGGCTCACAGATGTTTGGAACTATGACGACGGACCGTAGGCTCGAAATGGAGCCTGGATCCAAGCATAGTCCACTGGTTCTACAGGAGCGTAATTAGACCGATACTTAGTTATGCCTCAGTAGTTTGGTGGAACGTAAAAATAATACAACAGGTTCAGAGAACATGTTGTCTTGGCATAGACGAAGCGTTGAGGACCACGTCCACTAGGACACTGGAGTCTATTCTAGATATCCGACCCATGGATATACAGATTAAGTGCAAGACAGCCTCTGTAGCTATTAGACTTAAGACAATGGGAGAATGGATTAAGGATGGGACCTGCTCACACCATCGCAGTATAATCGATGCGTTGATAGGAAACCTGAAAGGAATGGATGAGGTTTCCGATCGGATACCTGAGACGAAACTTGAGGCCAAATGCGAGGCACTGCTGCCAGCGGCACAGTCTTGGATTGATGGAACCCTAGTTTTGCCATCTGGAAAATCATGTTACACTGATGGATCAAAGCTAGAGGACAGAGTGGGCCTGGTCTTCTACATTGAGAACCCAGGGACTGAGATCTGTTTTAGATTGCCTGACCATAATACGGTCCTGCGGGCGAAGATCCGGGCGATCACGAAATGCGTGACGTGGTTTGGTGTTAACTCCAGGACGTCGATTATGAACATCTTTACAGACAGTAAATAGGCCAAAAGGCTATAACAACCAGAACAGTCTTGGAATGTAAGAAGGAGATCAGCGCCTTGTCTGGGGATGGCACGATCTGCATCGTTTGGTTGCCGGTCCATAGCAGAGTAACTGAGAAGGAGAAAGCAGACGATTTGGCAGTGAAGGCCGGAGAATTGCCGTTATTAAACATGGTTAAACCGAAACCTTGGAGGCCATCGTAGTTCAGAGGTTAGCATGTCCGCCTATGACGCTGAACGCCTGGTTTCGAATCCTGGCGAGACCATCAGAAAAAATTTTCAGCGGTGGTTTTCCCCTCCTAATGTTGGCAACATTTGCCATGTAAAATTTCTCTTCAAAGAGGTGTTGCACTGCGGCATGCCGTTCGGACTCGGCTATAAAAAGGAGGCCCCTCATACTTGAGCTTAAACTTGAATCGGACTGCACTCATTGACATGTGAGAAGTTTGCCCACGTTCCTTAGTGGAGTGTTCATGGGCAAAATTTTATTTTTTTCAATCCGAAGCCTTTCGGGTCGAGGCAGTCCAAATTAAGGGCGTGGGCGACGAATGCGCATATAGCGAAGCGGTCTGTAGGACGGCGATAATCCTATGAGGATATCCAGATCGTGAGAAAACGAAGGGAAATAAGAAGCACGTCAGTGTAGCTTTCGGCATCACAACGGGACACATAGGACCACGAGCTCACATATGCAAAATCGGTACGGCAAGTGATAGCGTGGGTAGGGCATGTGGAGAAGATGATGAGACGTTGGAGCATTTCCAATGTCATTGCCCGGCTTTCGCGTCAAACAGACACCAGCACTTAGGTGGGGACACAATATGAGACATAAACCAACTAAGGGTTGTGGTATGGAAAACAATAAGGGATTTTTTAAGCAGCACGGAGAAAATCCCCAACTTTGTATAAAAAATTCACAATTTCGAAAACCATACCTCATATAATAACCAATATAGACCTTATCTCTATGACTTTCACTAATTGTTCATCTATCAATGAAAGTATAGGAGTTTCTGGCCTACCCCATCCTCACTCCGTTCCTTACCACCTACAATCATATTTCAAAGCCTTGCCCTTGTTGAGAATTATTATAACTGATAATGCTGTTATGTCCATCTGCTCAAGGATAACAATAATTAACAACATCACCCCTGCTTTCCTTGGGTCCTGGTAGAAGAGGAGGAGAGATACTAGGGCCCCCACCAATGCTTACAAAGGCAGATTAATGCCAAAAATACACAAGTGCCCAAGCATTAAGGCGATGAATTTTCATCCGCTGTTGAAATGGCAACACAGCTAAGAGGCGATAATACCACAAAACAAATGACTTGAGATTTCTCAATATTTGAAAATGGCAAATGGGTGGCCAGCCCTGGTGAAGCTTCACAGGAATTTAGTTGCCAAAGTAGTTTCCTTGTTATGCACAACTTTAAGAAGTGTTCCAACAAATGTCTTTCAATTGGATGGCTATGACCAGCATTAACATTTTGCAGACTTGATGAAAAGCAGCAGAGCAACAGAACATAAAACACATGGTCTCAGGACGGCCACTTCCAATGCTACTCATCATTACTATGTCCATGTTGCCCATCACTGTGAATAAGCCATCTTATCACTCGGCCCCCGCACTGCCTTTAGCCATCATTTGTTTGGCAACATAGCATGAATGATGGCTCATGATGATTCGGCATTAATATGTCCTTCTTAGCTGTAATACTGCAATTTGTTTTTGTTTGCCATGCCATTTAAGCAGAGTCAGGAAAATACAAACTCGCCTAGACCTCCTCTTCCAAATAAATCTCATTAGTCAATCTATGATGAGTGATGAAGGTGGGCACATAGGATTTGTGTTGTTCCAAATGCAGAAATGCCAAATATTTTGGCATGTTCAAAAGCAAGCACTTATTATTGCAGTTTAATCATATATAGGGAGTCACAATAAGATCCTCCTTTTTATAGCCGAGTCCAAACGGCATGCCGTAGTGCGCCACCTCTTAGGGAAGAAATTTTTACATGGCTTCTATTCATGGCATGTCATAGTAGTACCTCACAAATTTCGCCATCATTAGGAGGCGAAAACCACCGCTGAAAATGTTTTCTGATGCCAGGATTCGAACCCAGGCGAACATGCTAATTTCTGCACTACGGTGGCCTAGTGGTCAATCTGGGATGTGGTAAAGCCCATGTGGGGGTGAAGGTATTGTTCCAACAGAGCACAACCCCAAAAGGTTTTAGAGTTCTTAGGCCAAACATTTCTGGAGGCCACCGTAGCGCAGAGGTTAGCATGTCCGCCTATGACGCTGAACGCCTGGGTTCGAATCCTGGCGAGACCATCAGAAAACAATTTTCAGCGGTGGTTTTCCCCTCCTAATGCTGGCAACATATGTGAGGTACTATGCCATGTAAAACTTCTCTCCAAAGAGGTGTCGCACTGCGGCACGCCATTCGGACTCGGCTATAAAAAGGAGGCCCCTTATCATTGAGCTTAAACTTGAATCGGACTGCACTCATTGATATGTGAGAAGTTTGCCCCTGTTCCTTAATGGAATGTTCATGGACAAAATTTGCATTTGCAGGCCAAACATTTCTAGGACCCTTTGTAACGTAGTTTTGTCGAAGACTGGGTTCAGTTCAGTTGTCTCCAGGGTCAACTTAAGGAACCACAAATCGCATCGAGGGTTGACAAAAAGATGACTTTATTGGTTTAATTCAATGTTACAATCCACTTGTGTTATGGATGTATATGACAATGTGGCGAAGAGTGAATAGGTTATTGCCTTCGCCTCTTGCTTACCAGCGTTCGGTTGTAGAAGCGTTTCTTGGATGATGGCCGCGTTTTGAGGGTGTTAATGTGGGCTCGGCTGGTGTAGTCTCGACGGCGGGCCCTTGCAAGTTCAAAACCCCCTTGTTGGTGGTTTTGGTCGGTGCGGTTGCCAACAGCAGTCGATTTATAGTTGATCGGAAACTTTCGCTGGGAGTTGGTGGAAGGCTATCTACGGTCGGCTATGCTATCTAAGGATGCGAACGAGTCGTGGATGCGAGCTAGGGGCGGATGCGAACGAATCAGTGACGGCATCTTCTGATTCGGTGGTAAGAAAAGGCAGGTGGGTTCTATAACTATAGAGACACAACCTTTTATTTAGGGTTCCAAGTGTCACCACTACAATGTCTACGGGATGAAAAGATCTCTAACAGGGGAGGGAGCATGGGACAACTAACTATCTATGGCCGGCTATGCTATATAAGCATGCCAATGGATGGGGGATGTGAGTTAGACGCTGATGCGAGCTAAGCGCAGATGAGAGCTAGGCGCAGATGCGAACTTGACGCGGATGTGAGCTAGTCGCGGATGCGAATGAGTCACGGATGCGAACGAGTTGAGGATTCGAACGAGTCGCGGATGCGAACGAGTCGCGAATGCGAACGAGTCGCGGATGTGCGCTAGTCGCGGATGCGAACGAGTCGCGGATTCGAACGAGTCGCGGATGCGAACGAGTCGCGGATGCGAACGAGTCGCGGATGCGAACGAGTCGCGGATGCGAACGAGTCGCGGATGCGAACGAGTCGCGGATGCGAACGAGTCGCGGATGCGAACGAGTCGCGGATGCGAACGAGTCGCGGATGCGAACGAGTCGCGGATGCGAACGAGTCGCGGATGCGAACGAGTCGCGGATGCGAACGAATCGCGGATGCGAACGAGTCGCGGATGCGAACGAGTCGCGGATGCGAACGAGTCGCGGATGCGAACGAGTCGCGGATGCGAACGAGTCGCGGATGCGAACGAGTCGCGGATGCGAACGAGTCGCGGATGCGAACGAGTCGCGGATGCGAACGAGTCGCGGATGCAAACGAGTCGCGGATACGAGCGAGTCGCGGATGGGAACGAGCCGCGGATGCGAACGAATCGCGGATGCGAGCTAAGCGCGGATGAGAGCTAGGCGCGGATGTGAACGTGTGACGGATGAGAGCTAAGCGCGGATGCAAGCTAGGCGCGGATGTGAGCTAGGCGCTGATGCAAACTAGGCGCGGGTGTGAGCTAGACGCAGATTCAAACTAGGTGTGGATGCAAACTAAGTGCGGATGTGAACCAAACGCTGGGGCAAACAACAGAAACTATGTTAAGACAAGATGTTACCATTGCGAACACTGCCACTTATCTACTTTGGCCCGTCTTTCTCTAGAACCAGAGAGTTCACACTGATTGCAGCAAAGACCCAACCTTAAGAGCCCTTGCGAAAACAGATTGATTGAGAATTATTCCCAGTTTTGGAAAAAAAACAAACAATGAAAAAATCACCCAATGTCGCACCAATGGTCTCCACATTGATTGTTTGCTCAACTCATTAGCGGAGTTGTATGGTTATACTAGTAAAGACATGCCGTGTATGTATGTGTCTGATCAAGTCAGCAGTAGTAGTGTTCGGGGAGTAGTCACAAGAACAGGTTCGTGTGACCGAATGAAGTAGCCGAGTAATAAACCAATCGTTTGTAGCTGCAAAACAATTCTAAGGTTGGCAAAAAGTATGCACGAAGCATGTACGATTGATAGAATGAGTCGAAAATAGACGATAAATGTAAATAGCGCAAGATGAAGAGTAACTAAGTACGGGTAAATGTAATTTGTCACGTTGCAAATTTGCCCATAAACATTCCATTAAGGAACAGGGGCAAACTTCTCATTGAGCCTACATTTGAATCGGACAGCACTCATTGATATATGATAAGTTTGCCCCTGTTTGTCACGTTACACCTTTTAATATTGCCTAAACCGAGGACCAAAGGTGTTCCGATATATCCGAAATACATCAGAGACGGTAGAAATAGTTTATGGAAATTGGTATATGTACCTCTAAAGTAATTCGAAACCTCAAAATGAAATTTGGGGTCATGTACCTAAGGGGAACGCCCCACCCCAAACGGGCATATAGACCAACCGATATAATATGGGACTTGTATAAAAAGTATGTGAAAGTATAACACGAATGCGATATAAAAATCGGAAATCAAGTGTCAGGGTTGCCACCCCACCTCCAAAACCACCCAAAATGGCCATATCCATTGATCGATCAGTGTAATATGGGACTTAAATGAAAGATAGTTGGGAACCTTTGATAGACCAGGGGGTCGAAAGGCCTCTGAAGTCAAGGATATGCCATAAAGAGCAACCCAGCAGTCAGTAGCAATGCGCAAAGCGAAAAAAAATTTCGACAGAAAAGGAAAGAGGAGAAAAGTCTATTCGTCATAAAACGTCTATTTCGCAGAGGTTATGAAGTCGTGTCGGTCGGTCGATGGTGAGAATTGTGGAGAGGTGGTCTGATCCCAAAAAAATTACGGCTTACCAGGTTACTTCACACAGGAGATCAGCAGATGCAATGGAAATGTCTGGCGAGCTGTTACACCTCCACGTTATCCTAGTGGGGGCATCCTCATTCACCGTGCAAAATGTGGAGCCTTCAATCTGCTCTGCCAAAGCTATGCCCCGCTGGTCGTTACCTAGGGGAGAATGCCATGAAATGTGATGCGCATTAAAGTCACTTAGAACCAGACGATTATATCCAGACAGTAGCCCACTTATATCGGGCCTGTAAGCTTGAGGTACAACAACCAACCGGCGGCATGTACACGTTGTATAGCTCCATCTCGACAGTACCGGACCTGACTGCTATCCCCATGCACTCAATGTTGGAGTTACTAGCACCAGGCCCATGCGAGATGGGTTCACGGACCAGAAGCGTGCGAAGAAGGCACGCCGGGCTGACCTGTCTACAGTGGAAGAGAAAACTATTTTAATGTTTTGCCCACTTATACAGAATTTTTATACCCTACACCATAGGATGGGGGTATACTAAATTCGTCATTCTGTTTGTAACTCCTAGAAATATTCGTCTAAGACCCCATAAAGTATATAATGACATTTTAAGCCGATCTAGCCATGTCCGTTCGAAGGAGTAAAGCTAGCCGCTTGAAATTTTGCACAAATACTTCTTATAAGTGTAGGTCGGTTGGGATTGTAAATGGGCTATATCGGTCCACGTTTTGATATAGCTGCCACATAAACCAATTTGGGATCTTGACTTCTTGAGCCACTAGAGGGCGCAATTCCCATCCGATTTAGCTGAAATATTGCATGACGTATTTTGTTATGACTTCCAACAACTGTATTAAGAATGGTTCAAATCGGTTCATAACCTGATATAGCTGCCATATAAACCGATGTGGGGTCTTGAATTCTTGAGCCACTAGATGTCGCAATTATTATCCGATTTGTCTGAAATTTCGCATGAGATGTTTTGTTATGACTTTCAACAACTGTGCTAAGAATAGTTAAAATCGGCCCATAACCTAATATAGCTGCCATATAAACCGATCTGGGGTCTTGACTTCTTTAGCCTCTACAGGGAGCAATTATTATCCGATTTGGCTGAAATTTTGAATGAGGTGTTTTATTATGACTTCCAACAACTGTGCTAAGTATGTTTCAAATCGACCCATAACCTAATATAGCTGCCATATAAACCGATCTGGGGTCTTGACTTCTTGAACCACTAGAGGACGCAATTATTATCGGATTTGGCTGAAATTTTGCATGAGGTGTTTTATAATGACTTTCAACTTATAATTTAAATCGGTTCATAACCTGATATAGCTGCCATGTAAACCGATCTGGGGTTTTGACTTCTTGAGCCTCTAAAGGGCCCAAGTATTATCCGATTTGTCTGAAATTTTGCATGAGGTGTTTTTTATTATGACTTCCACCAACTGTGTTGAGTATGGTTTAAATCGGTCCATAATCTGATATAGCTGCCATATAAACCGATCTGGGGTCTTGCCTTTTTTAGCCTTTACAGGGCACTATTCTTATCCGATTTGGCTGAAATTTTGCATGAGGTGTTTTGTTATGACTTTCAACAACTGTACTGAGTATGGTTTAAATCGGTCAATAACCTAATATAGCTGCCATATAAACCGATCTGGGGTCTTGACTTCTTGACCCTCTACAGGGAGCAATTCCCATCCGATTAAGCTGAAATATTGCATGACGTATTTTGTTATGACTTCCAACAACTGTGCTAAGAATAATTCAAATCGGCCTATAACCTAATATAGCTGCCATATAAACCGATCAGGGGTCTTGACTTCTTGAGCCACTAGAGGGCGCAATTATTATCCGATTTGGCTGAAATTTTGCATGAGGTGTTTTGTGATGACTTCCAACAACTGTGCTGAGTATGGTTTAAATCGGTCAATAACCTGATATAGAGCTCGACAAATGCAATCCATGGTGGAGGGTATATAAGATTCGGCCCGGCCGAACTTGGCACGCTTTTACTCTTTTGAATCAAATGAAGCATATCTTAAGGATACCGCCGTAAACTATCTACAATTAAACCACCATGACTAATCGTCAAGTCTTCTAAAATTACTCAAGAGCGTGTTGAGCATTCATTCCCTCTGGCAATATCCATTGGTCACGCATTTGGTGTTTCCTACAAAGAAGACAAAACTGCGTTGCAATCACGAAATTGACACAAAGATCTTCATTTATTAATGGATACTTTTTTATTAAAAAAAAAAACAACTCAAAACTGTATTCTCTCAAGCATAAACAAATAAAACCAGAGATGAGTTATTTCTAAAGCCACAGCGAGGGAAACACCATATGATGGACAGACAGACCAATTGGTTTGCAGTTTATAATTCACTCTCAAGCAAGAAACAAAGCAATTGAAATATGAATCTGCTAAAGCCTGTGTTTCGAGGAAATTTTGCAGAACCTTTACGTTTTGGCCATTGTTTGGAGATTTGTGCCAAGGCACAAGAGGGTGGCATTAGGTAAGGAAAATTAAAAAAAAGTAAATAAAAAAGTTATTGAAAAGAAACCGATTCTCTACAAACGAACTCCTACCGTTTTTTATTGTGATGATGCCAATCTGACAAAACAAACTTGTTTTTAACTTTCAAATTTTGTAGACTTCCCAAAAAAGGTGTTTGAAAAAAGTGTCATAGATTTGTGAAAAAAATAATGAATTTCTACAAAACAACTTTTGAAACGTTTAAAAAACATAGGCAGCTTAACTTTAACATTTCAACTTCAATTCACTACATATAGAGTTTCGTTTTCAATTCGGGTTAATCGAATTCGGATCGTTATAATGGACCTGGTGGCGTATGATTTTTTTTATGATTTTTTATACTCTACACCACCACTGCGGTAAAGCGTATAATAACTGTGTGCATTTGTTTGCAAAGCTAAGAAGGAGAAGAGGTGTAGACCCATCGATCATCTTAGTATCACTTCCTGATTCGATTTAGCTATATCCGTCTATCTGTCCATGTACTCTTGTGATATGCAGTTCGCATTTGTTCTCCGATTGTGGGGAAATTTTGAACAAGTCTCTTCTTTGGTCCAAAGAGGAACGCTATTGATTATGGAAAAAATCGGATCAGATTTAGATATAGTTCCTGTATATATCTTTCATCCGATATTGCCTTTGAAGGCCTTAGTCACTTCAATTTTCGTCCGATCTTGACAAAATTGGCATGACTTGTTTAATTTGACGATATCTCAAAAATCGGCTAAGATTTAGATATAGCTTCCATATATATCTTCCGACCGATATGGCTTTTTTTGGCTGTACTAGCCACAATTTTGGTCCGATCTTTACAATATTATACATGACATGTTTTATTTGAACTCCCAATACGTGCTCAAAATTTCTCAAAAATCGGTTCTGGTTTAAATATAGCTCCCATATATATCTGTCATCCGATAAAGATTTTGAAGGCCGTAGACGCTACAATTTTGGTCCGATCTTTACAAAATTTAACACACAATGTTTTATTTGACGTCCCAATACTTACTTACATTAAATGGCTATGACAGAATATTTGTTCCACTAACCGAACGTAGAATAGCGTTCCAAGCGCCTCGAACTTCTGCGCTCATTCTAAAATCTCTGACACCAAATTTCGAGGTGTCTACCACCACTTGATCTTTCCATCGGGCTTTTGGTCTTCCCGGTTTGCGTGTACCACCATGTTTGCCTTCAAAAGACTTCTTTGCTGGAGCGTCTTCATCCATTCTGACAACATGACCTAGCCAAAGCAGCCGTTTTATTTCGATGCGTGTAACTATGCTATCGTCGTCATACAGCTCGTTGTTCATACAACGCCTATATTCTCCATTATCGCAAACTGGTCCATATATTTTACAAAGAATCCTTCTCTCAAATACTCCAAGAACTGCCTCATCTGCTTTCACAAGTACCCATACTTCACAACCACGTAACAGCACGGATAGTATCAGTGTCTTGTATAGTGTAATCTTTGTCTGTCCAGAGGTGGCCTTGTTTCTAAACTGCTTACTTAGTCCAAAGTAGCATGTGTTTGTCAGTATTATTCCTAGCTTAATCTCAAAACTGGTGTCATTCGTTTCGGTTACGCCGGTGCCGAGGTGGATAAAATTGCTGACTATCTCAAAGTTGTGGTTACCAACTTTCTCCATTTTCTTATCTGCTCGGTTGTGCAAGGCTTTTTGGGAGTTGAAACCATTCATTTCGTCTTATCTCCATTTACTGCCTGACCCATTTTCACTGACTCTCTTTCGATTCTTTCAAAGGCTGCAGTTACTACTGCCGGTGACCGACCTATGATATCGATATCGTCGGCATAGGCGAGTAGCGTGTTTTCTCTTGTGATTAGTGTGCCATATCTATTCACATCTGCATCGCGTATAATCTTCTCCCGCAGGATATTAAAGAGATCACACGATAGTCTGTCTCCTTGTCTGTCCAGATTTGGATATACTGCCATTCAGACCGATCTCTCGATTTAAAGTTTTAGGCCTACAAAAGGCGCATTTGTTGTCCGATGTCTCCGAAATTTGGGACAGTGAGTTGTGTTAGGCCCGTTGACATCTTTCTGCAATTTGGCCCAGATCGGTCAAAAATTAGATATAGCTGCCATATAAACCGATCTCTCGATGTAAGGTTTTGGGCCCATAAAAGACATTTATTTTCCGATGTCGGCAAAATTTGAGACTGTGGGTTGTGTTAGGCCTCTCGAAAACTTTCTGCAATTTGGCCCAGATCGGTCCAGATTTGGATATACTGCCAAACAGACCGATCTCTGAATTTAAAGTTTTGGGCCCACAAAAGGCGCATTTATTGTCCGATTTCATCGAAATTTGGGACAGTGAGTTGTGTTAGGCCCTTCAACATCCCTCTTTAATTTGGCCCAGATCGCTTCAGATTTGGATATAGCTGCCACATAGACCCATCTTTCGATTTAAAGTCTTGACCCCATAAAAGGCGTATTTATAATCCGATTTCGCTGAAATTTGACACAATGACTTATGTTAGGCTTTTTGACATCCGTGTCTTATATGGTTTAGATCGGTCTATATTTGGATATGGCTCCAAAAAAGACCAAATTAGGCATTTTTCACCGGATAATAACGAAAGGTGGTTTACATATATACCCGAGGTGTTGGGTGTCCAAAGTTCGGCCAGGCCAAACTTAACGCCTTTTAACTTATTTTTTAATAAAATTACTTTTCCCGATTCTTTCAGATTTTCCTTATCCCTAAGCACCGATGATACCTCAACAACTGAAAACTTTGAAATTGATCTGCTCATAGTCGTTAATTTACAACAAGATCAAATTACTTCCAAAAAATTCCTTAACAACGAATGGCTCGATACAGAATCTGCCAGCCTTGGAACGGCAGATCTTTTCAGGGAATTCAAGATCTACATAATCATGGCTGATGGCAAGTTTCACATCAGTATCAATGGTCAGCCAGTGACCTCCAGCAAATATCATTTGCGTCTATCTCAGCTGAATTTCGTGGAAATCTCTGGCGATCTGGAATATGTAAGACAAATGGATCATCGTAAATATTTCCCCCATCCTTGGCCACCCATCCAAATGCTGGAGGACAGACTGCACTTTAGTGGTGATGTGCCCATGGCTATTAAACCAGGTCATGTTATGGTTGTCTCAGCACAGCTTTTGGGAAATGAATTGGGACGTTTTATAGTTCATTTACGTGATGTCTTCGATATGGATAGGCAAGAGCTGCATTTGAGTGTGCGTTTCGATACGAAAAGTGTAATAAGAACTGCAAAAAACATTCCACATGAAGAGCATTATGAGTAAGTGAAACATGTATGGCAAAGCC
The DNA here is from genome assembly GCF_963082655.1 of Stomoxys calcitrans. Lineage (NCBI taxonomy): Eukaryota > Metazoa > Arthropoda > Insecta > Diptera > Muscidae > Stomoxys > Stomoxys calcitrans. Next base: position 209,551,397 of record NC_081553.1, read on the forward strand.
CTGGACTTGATAGCTAATTGGCTTTTTCTTATTTCAGCTTTGATATCGAAGATACCGATGGCGCATTCCCTTTCCAAGATTTTTACCAACCTTTCAAATTGGCCTTTGCCTTTTTGGCCAATGAAGTAAAAATTGCCAAGGATGGCATATTCCTGTACTCTTTCTCATTCAGAACACCCAATGTATTGCCCGTTGTGGGAGGCTTAAAAATATTCGGTATTAATGATGTCGTGGTTAAAGTCAATGAGCTGAAACATTTTAAAATGAATCACCTGTGTGAGCACTTTGAATACTCCTCTTTGTTATAGCACTGCACCAAAATAGAACGTAGTTTGTAAATATTGAAAGTGATTGTGGATTTTAATTTATTAAGGCAACCCATGAAGCCGAGTTCGGGGTGCCGCAGAGCGACACCATTTAGTAGAGAAGTTATACTTGGGTGAAAAACCCTCATATTAGTAAGAGAATAACCACCGCTGGAAATGCTTTCCTCTGCGCCACGGTGGCCTCTCAAAGTAGTAGAATCGGAAATAATGCAAATGCAAATTTTGCCCATGAACATTCCACTAAGGAACAGTGCAGTCTGGTTCAAGTTTAAGCTCAATGAGAAGGCGCCTTCTTTTTATAGCCGAGTCCGAACGGCGTGCCACAGTTCGACACCTCTTTGGAGAGAAGTTTTACATGGCATAGTACCTCACAAATGTTGTTTCCGAGGGGAAAAGTAGAAGAATCGGAAATAAAAGAATGCTAAAGTAAAAGATTTGAAAGGATTGCATCAGAGACGATTACTTTCGAAAGGAAAACGTACAAAAGGAGAAGTTCCCAGAGGAAAGAGACTAGGAAATAAAATTCGAGCGGATAGGATCCGAGAGGGAAGAAATTAAAAAGGGCCGGAACGAACCAGATGGATTATTTTGGATGGAAGGGTTGAAACCGAGAGGATAGGATCCGAGAGAGTCCAAGAGAATATGATTCGGAGAGATGGGATCTTAAAGGAGAAAATCCTTGAGAATAGATCAAGAAGGATAGGATTAGCAAATAAAAATTGATTGGATACTCAAGGGCAGGATAGAAGGGAATAGTATCCAAAGAAATCTTAAATTCTGGGAGGATAGATAAGATCCAGAGGATTAGTTGGATTGAAAAGGAATCCGGAAGTATCAGTTTCGAATGATAAAATCTGAATTGATAAAATCCGAAGGAATCCAATTCTAAAGGATATGATCCAAAAGCATAGGATCTGAAAGTGTAGGATCCAAAGTATAGGACCCGAAAGTATACCAACCTAGAGGATGTAATCCCAGGGAATATGATCCGAGAAGATGGGATACGAGAGAAGAAGATCCAATCGGATAGAATTCAAAAAGGAAGGGCTTTGGAGAGATAGAATTCAGGACGATAAGTTTGGATTGGGACGGGATCCAGAATAATAAGATGCAGCAGGATTGGAGAACTGGATTCGATTGGCGATGATCCCAAAGGATATAATCCTTAAAGTTTGGATCCAAAAGGATGGAATCCTAAAGGATAGGATCCGAAAGGATAGGATCCGAAAGGATAGGATCCGAAAGGATAGGATCCGAAAGGATAGGATCCGAAAGGATAGGATCCGAAAGGATAGGATCCGAAAGGATAGGATCCGAAAGGATAGGATCCGAAAGGATAGGATCCGAAAGGATAGGATCCGAAAAGATAGGATCCGAAAGGATAGGATCCGAAAGGATAGGATTCGAAAGGATAGGATCCGAAAGGATAGGATCCGAAAGGATAGTATCCGAAAGGATAGGATCCGAAAGGATAGGATCCGAAAGGATAGGATCCGAAAGGATAGGATCCGAAAGGATAGGATCCGAAAGGATAGGATCCGAAAGGATAGGATCCGAAAGGATAGGATCCGAAAGGATAGGATCCGAAAGGATAGGATCCGAAAGGATAGGATCCGAAAGGATAGGATCCGAAAGGATAGGATCCGAAAGGATAGGATCCGAAAGGATAGGATCCGAAAGGATAGGATACGAAAGGATAGGATCCGAAAGGATAGGATCCGAAAGGATAGGATCCGAAAGGATAGGATCCGAAAGGATAGGATCCGAAAGGATAGGATCCGAAAGGATAGGATCCGAAAGCATAGGAACCGAAAGGACAGGATCCGATAGGATGATGGAAACGATGGAATCCTTAAGAACAATATCCAAACGGAAAGATTGTGAAAGGATAGGTTTCGAAAGGAAGAAGGGAAGAGTATCGAAGGTAATATGATTGAGCAGATGGAATCCGACAGGAGAAGGTTTGAAAGAACAGAATTCCGTGAGGAAGGGGTTTGGAAGGATCCAGGAGAATTGGTTGAATTGGAATGGGATCCGTGAAGATAGGGTCCAGGAGGATTGATAAACATTCACAAGAGAATGGTTCGGAGATAGAGTTCAATGGTAAGAAAAATGTCCCGAGAGGAAAGGATCAGAAAAGATAGAATCCGACTGGATATGCAACGCCAGGGTAGGATTTAAAAGAACTGAATTCTACGATGAAGAAGTCCGAAAGGATAGGATCCAGGAGAATGGATTGAATAGGAATGGGATCCGTGAAGATAGAGTCCAGGAGGATTGACAAACATTCGGGGATAGAGTTCAATGCTAAGAAAAATGTCTCGAGAGGAAATGATGAGGATATGAACCGCAAGGGTAGGATTTAAAAGAACAGAATTCCACGAAGAGGGGGTCTGGAAGGATCCAGGGAAATGGTTTAATTTGAATAGCATCCATAAAGATAGGGTCCAAGAGGTTCAGTAAACATTCACAATGGTAAGAAAAATGTCTCGAGAGGAAAGGATCAGAAAAGAATGGAATCGGACTGGATATGAATCGTCAGGGTAGGATTTAAAAGAACAGAATTCCACGATGAAGGGGTATGGACGGATACGATCCAGTAGAATGGGTTGGATGGGAATGGGATCAATAAAGATAGGAGCCAGAAGGATTGGAAAATATTCATAAGAGAATGATTCGGAGATAGAGTTCAAAATGTTTCGAGAGGAAAGGATCAGAAAGGATTGAATCCGACTGGATATGAATCGCCAGGGTAGGATTTAAAAGAACAGAATTCCACCATGAAGTGGTATGAAAGGATAGGTTCAGTAGAATGGGTTGGATGGGAATGGGATCAGTGAAGATAGGGTCCAGGAGGACTAGTAAACATTCCCAAGAGAATGGTTCGGGCATAGAGTTCAATGGTAAGAAAAATGTCTCGAGAGGAAAGGATCGGGATATGAACCGCCAGGGAAGGATTCTTACAGAAGGTGTCTGTAAGGATCCAGGAGATTGGGTTGAATTGGAATAGGATCCGTAAAGATATGGTCCAAGAGGATCAATAAACATTCACAATGGTAAGAAAAATGTATCGAGAGCAAAGGATCACAAAAGAATGGAATCCGAATGGATATGAATCGCCAGGCTAGGATTTAAAAGAACAGAATTCCACGTAAAGGGGTATGGACGGACACGATCCAATAGAATGGGTTAGATGGGAATGGAATCAATAAAGATAGGAGCCAGGAGGATTGGAAAATATTCATAAGAGAATGGTTCCGAGATGGAATTCAATGGTAAGAAAAATGTGTCGAGAGGAAAGGATCAGAAAGCATAGAATCCAACTAGATATGAACCGCCAGGGTAGGATTAAAAAGAAAAGAATTCCAAGATGAAGGGGAATGGAAGAATAAGAACCAGTAGAATGGGTGGGATGGGAATGGGATCAGTGTAGATAAGATCCAGGAGGATTGGAAAAATCATAAGAGAATGGTTCAGAGATAGAATTCAATGGTAAGTAAAATGCTTTGAGAGGAAAGGCTCTGAAAGGATAGAATCCGACTGAATATAAAACGCCAGGATAGAATTCGAAAACAGTATCCGAGAACAAAAGATCTGAGGGAACGGAATTCGCGAGGGAAGCATCCGAAATGATGGGATCGAGAGGAAAAAATCCGACAGGATATTATTCGAAAGACTTGAATCCTGGAGGACAGGCTTCAGATGAGATAGTTTCGAAGGGTATAGGATCTGGGGGATTGTACCTAATGAGGTGGATTCTCAGAAGATTAGATACCAGAGCCATTTGCTCCAAAATGATTAAAGCCGGGAGGACAATGCTACCTGACATTGTCCTCCCGGCTTTTTAGGACTCTAAAGAATAAGATTCTATAGGAAAATATCCTAGAAAAAATAATCTAAAAGGCGAAAGTTCGAGAAGGTAGGATCCAGAAGAATGGGACCCAAAATGATTGGATCCGAAGAGATAGGATCTAAATGATACCATCCCATTGGAAACGATCCGAGAGGAAATCATCTAAGAACAAAATTCGAAAGGGTAGGTTCCAGAAGAATGGGACCCGAAAGTATGGGATCCAGAAGGGTGGGATCCAAAATGATGGGTTGGATGGGAGTGGAATCATTGAAGATAGGATTCAAATGTGGAAAACATTCATAAGAGTATGGTTCGAAGATAGAACTCAATGGTAAGAAAAATGTCTCGAGAGAAAAGGCTCTGAAATGATAGAATCTGATTGGATATAAAACGCCAGGATAGGATTCGAGAGAGTAGTGTCCAAAAGCATAAGATCCGAGTGACAAAATTTGCTAGGTTTACATCCAAAAGTATGGACTTCGGAGGAAAAAATCCAAGACGATAGGATTCGTAAGAGAAGGATACTGAAGGATAGGTTTCAGATAAGATAGTTTCGAAGGTTATTGGATCCGAGGGAATTGGATTCAATGGGGTGGATTCTCAAAGGATTGGATAACAGGGGGTTTGAATCCAACATGTTTGGAGCCTGGAGAAAAAGGTTCGGTAGGGTAGCATTCTAAAGAATAAGATCTTATAGGAAATGATACGAGAGAAAATAATCCAAAAGGACAATGTTCAAGAAGGTAGGATACAGTAGGATGGGACCCACGATAATTGATGATCTGGGAGGTGAGGATATAAAAGATACGAACAAAATTCGAGAGAGTAGGTTACAGAAGGTTTTGCGAAAGGTTTTGTTCCGAAAGAATTGGATCCGAGAGGTTTTGATCCAAGAGGTTTGGATCGGACAGGATTGGAGCCGAGAGAATTGGATCCGCGAGGATTGCATCCAAAAGAATAGGTTCCGAGAGGATTTGATTCATGAGAAAAGAACACCAGAAGTGTGGTGTTCGAAAAGATAGGTGGCCTAGGTTCCAGAAAGACGAGATCCAAAAGGATGGGATACAAAAAGATTGAATCCGAAAGCTTTTTGATCAAAGGTTTGGATCCGACAGAATTGGATCCGAAAGGATTGGATTCGAAAGGATAGGATCCGACAGGATTGAGTCTGACAAGATTGGATCCGACAGGATTGGAAGAGGATGGGTTAGATTGAGATGGCACCCCGACGGAGTTGAAACTTTTCACAGATTCTTTTTTTGTCCACAAGCAGGTTAAGTTCGAAGATGGGCTATATCCGACTATATTTTGTTATAGCCCTCATATAGACCGGTCCGCCGATTTAGGGTCTTAGGCCAATAAAAGCCACATTTATTGTCCGATTTTGCTGAAATTTGGGACAGTGAATTGTGTTAGACCTTTCGACATCCTTCTTCAATTTGGCCCAGATCGATCCAGATTTGGATATAGCTGCCATATAGACCGATCTTTCGATTTCTTTAAACCATGGAACGTATTGCGGACACCATGATAAAGAGTATGACATCCAGCGAACTGCTCAAATACAAAGAGCATGCCTATGTCAAGAGAAGGTCGTTGGAGACTGTCCTGCACGAGTTTGTGCATAAAAAAAAGAATAATCCTTCGATGCCAAAACGTACACCCTGGCGATATGCATTGATATCGAGGGGGCTTTTAACAATGTGCGGACCGACACACCGATCCAATCCTTAGACCAGTACCGGGTGAACCCGGTCCTTAGAGACTGGATAAACCATATGCTAAGGAACAGGTGGATAAATTGTGTGTCCCATGGCACAAATATAAGGAAGAAAGTGGCACAAGGCACGCCACACTGGGCATTTTATCTCTACTCCTATGGGTGACCACCATAAATGACCTATTACGGAACCTGACTGAGGAGGGATTTGAATCCGTCTACGCAGACGATGTTATAATACTTCTAATGGGTAAGGATCCGAACGAGCTGTGCAGAAGGGCCGAAGGGGTCTTGCATATGGTATATGACTGGGATAGACCCAGAAGTCTCAATGTTAACCCAGAGTATACTGAAATATGCCAGTTCACGAGGAAGACGAAGGTGGGCCAATTTAACGCACATCGTTTCCTCAATAAGACGATTTCGATATCTGACAAGGTCAAATATTTAGGTGTGTTCTTGGACAGGAATCTGAATTGGAAGTGTCACATTCAGGAGCGTACGGAGAAGGCTCACAGATGTTGGACACTATGTAGTAGGCTCGAAATGGGGCCTGAATCCGAGGATAGTCAACTGGCTCTACAGAGCGTGTTTAGACCAAAATCTACATACGCCTCAGTAGTTTGGTGGAATGCTATGGAGAAAAGTGCGATATAAGGACCATACAACAGGTTCAGAGAACATGTTGTCTTGGCGGAGTGATGAGGACCACGCCCACTAGGGCACTAGAGACTATTCTAGATATCCGACCCATTGACATACAGATTAAGTGTGAGGCAGCCACTGCTGCTATGAGACTTAAGGCAATGGGAGAATGAATTGAGGATGGGAGCAGTTTATACCATGGCGGTATAATCGAGGCGACGATAGGAAACCTTGAAGGAAGGGAAGAGATTTCCGATCGGATACTTGAAATGAACCTTGAAGTCGAGTGCAAGGCACTGCTGCCATCGGCACAGTCTTGGATTGACGGAACCCTAGTATTGTCATCTGGAAGATCATGTTACACGCATGGATCAAAGCTAGAGGACGGAGTGGGCGTGGGGGTTTACATTGAGAACCCAGGGACTGGGACAGGGAATGTGTGAAGTGGTGTGGTGCTAACGCGAGGACGTCGATTGTGAACATCTTTACCAACACTAAAATTGCCATAAGGGCAATAACAACCAGGGCGGTAAGGTCACGAACCGTCTTGCAGTGTAAGAAGGAGATTAACGCCTTCTCTGAGGATGGGAAAATCCGCATCGTTTGGGTGCCGGGTCATAAAGGAGTAAGGGGAATGAAAGGACAGAAGATTTGGCGGTGTTTTTTTTGGTGTTTTTGTTCAATTTTGAAAAATATTTTACTTTCCCTATAGTTTCGATAGTGTGATAGACATTTTGCCAGCTCTATAGCAAACCCGATCACCAACAGCCATATGGTGGTATTTTTACCGCATATGTCAACTTGAAGAATAAGATCAATTATTGTACCGGTTAGTTACCACGAACATTAGTTTTTCTACGAAAAACCACCCCTTGTAGTAGTACACAGGGACCTCTTATCAAAAGCTAGAACCTCAAGTATGATCGACGCTAGACCACAGTGTGCGGGATGTCGATATCGACTCACTAACCGTCCCCTTTATTATGTGAGGTGGATGGACGGACATGGCTATAACGTTTGTATGCATATACCCTATGGAGATTTAAAACAACATTTGGAGGTGTTCCGAATGGTAAGACAAACTATATCCCCATCCTATGCGGGATAGTATAAAAACGTTTGTTGAAACTCTACAGGGCAGCTTTTGATTTCTCAGACAAAAGTTCTCCACTTAACAAAGGCGCGAATTTCCACACAGAATAATTATCCATACTGCCTTACATTTACCCACAATTTTTGGTAAATATTTAATTTTTTATACCCACCACCGAAGGATGTGGGTATATTCATTTTGTCATTCCGTTTGCAACACATCGAAATATCGTTTCCGACTCTATAAAGTATAGATATTTTTGATCAACATAAAAATCTAAGACGATCTAAATATGTCCGTCCATCTGTCTGATGAAATCACGCTACAGTCTTTAAAAATAGAGACATTGAGCTGAAACTTAGCACAAATCCTTTTTTGTCCATAAGCAGGTTAAGTTCGAAGGTAGGCTGTATCGGACTAAATCTTGATATAGCCCCCATATAGACTGATCGGCCGATTTAGGGTCTTAGGCCCATAAAAGCCACACTTATTATCCGATTTCCCTGGAAATTTGGGACAGTGAGTTATGTTAGGCCCTTCGACATCCTTCGTTAATTTGGCCAAGATCGGTTAAGATTTGGATATAGCTGCCATATAGACCGAAACTCCGATTTAGGGTTTTTGGCCCACAAAAGCCACATTTATTATCCGATTTTGCTGAAATTTTGCGACAGTGAGTTGTGTTAGGCCCTTCGACATCCTTCTTCAATTTGGCCCAGATCGGTCCAGAGTTGGATATAGCTGCCATATAGACCGATCTTTCGATTTAAGGTCTTGGGCCCATAAAAGGCCCATTTATTGTCCGATTTCACCAAAATTTGGGACAGTGAGTTGTGTTAGGCCCTTCGACATCCCTCTTCAATTTAGCCCAGATCGGTCCAGATCTGGATATAGCTGCCATATATACCGATCCTCCAATTTAGGGTCTTAGGCCCATAAAAGTGACATTTATAATCCGATTTCCCTGGAAATTTTGAACTCTGAGTTATGTTAGGCCCTTCGACATCCTTCGTCAATTTGGCCCAGATCGGTCCAGAGTTGGATATAGCTGCCATATAGACCGATCTTTCGATTTAGGGTCTTAGGTCCATAAAAGTCACATTTATTATCCGATTTCACTGAAATTTGGAACAGTGAGTTGTGTTAGGCCTTTCGACATCTTTCGTCAATTTGGCATAGATTGGTCCAGATTTGGATATAGCTGCCATACAGACCTATCGGCCGATTTAGGGTCTTAGACCCATTAAAGCCACATTTATTATCCGATTTTGCTGAAATTTGGCACAGTGAGTTGTGTTAGGCCTTTTGACATCCTTCGTTAATTTGGCCAAGATCGGTTAAGATTTGGATATAGCTGCCATATAGACCGATCCTCCGATTTAGGGTTTTTGGCCCACAAAAGCCACATTTATTATCCAATTTCACTGAAATTTGGAACAGTGAGTTTCGTTAGGCCCCTCGACATCCTTCGTTAATTTGGCCCAGATCGGTCCAGATTTGGATATAGCTGCCATATATACCGATCCTCCAATTTAGGGTCTTAGGCCCACATTTATTATCCAATTTTGCTGAAATTTGGGACAGTGAGTTGCGTTAGGCCCTTCGACATCCTTCGTTAATTTGGCCAAGATCGGTTATGATTTGGATATAGCCCCCATATAGACCGATCTCTCCATTTGAGGTCTTGGACCCATAAAAGGCGCATTTATTGTCCGATGTCACCGAAATTTGGGACAGTGAGTTAAGTTAAGCCTCTTAAAATATTTCTGCAATATGGCACAGATCGGTCTAGATTTGGATATAGCTGCTATATAGACCGATATCTCGGTTTTAGGTTTTGGGGCCAAAAAAGGCGCATTTATTATCCGATTTTGCTGAAATTGGGGACAGTGAGTTGTCTTAAGCTCTTCAATATCTTTCTTCAATTTGGTCCTGATCGGATCAGATATGGATATAGCTGCCACATAGACCGATCCTCCGATTTAGGGTTTTTGGCCCACAAAAGCCACATTTATTATCCGATTTTACTGATTTCTTCTTCCAATTTGGTACTGATCGGATCAGATTTGGATATAGCTGCCATATAGACCGATTACTCAATTTAAGGTTTTGCGCCCATAAAAGACGCATTTATTGTCCGATTTCGCCGAAATTTGGGACAGTGCTTTGTGTTAGGCTCTTCGACATTTTTCTGCAATTTGGTCTAGATCGGTCCAGATTTGGATATAGCTGTCATGCAGACCGATATCTCGATTTAAAGTCTTGGCCCCATAAAAAAGGCGCATTTATAACCCGATTTCGCTGCAATTTGACACAGTGACTTATCTTTGGCTTTTCGACATCCATGTCGTATATGGTTCAGATCGGTCTATTTTTATTTATAGCTACTGTACTTATTAGCATTTGGTCCAAATCGGAATATATTTCGTTATAACTGCTATGGGACATAAGGTATGAAATTGTCACCGAATTTTGATGAAAGGTGGTTAACATATATACCCGAGGTGGTGGGTATCCAAAATTCGGCCTGACCGAACTTAACGCCTTTCGACTTGTTTAACTTCGAACCGCTTTTTTGTTTTGTGCCCTACATTTGACTTCAGAACAAGTTGTTTTCCTTTCTTCATACACTTTTTGCAGCAAATTTGAATGAATTCAGTTCCGCAGTATAATTTTTTTTATCGATTGGGGGGTTTTTTCCCAGAAGAATGTGCCATAAAGTGCGAACGGCGTTTCGGTTCTTTTGTTTGCACATGAACAAACACACACACACAACCATCGCCATATGCCAGCAGAGTCTACCTCCACATCTTGACTCTCATTCTCAAGAGAACATTGAGTCAAACGATGGGATGCATGAGTCAAGACTTGTGAGTTTTGTTTAGCTTAACACCGAGTTTAGCCTCACATCAGCCATTGAGTGAAGAAGACTGACGAATAGAGGAATTCATATTTTTAGAAATATCTGCAGTTTGTAAAGACGACAAAAGCGTGGCGGATGTTTTTTTTTTTTTATCACACTCTAAATTGACTATGTCGGCGATATACCAAGGCAATCTGTTGGAACATTTACAATTTGGTCGATTATTAGAAGTTGGCGCCAAGGCTTTGGACCAGGGCTCATGGTGAGTCAACAAGAGAAGCTTCCTAATGGTTTTTCTCTATATTTTCAAGTGTCTATACAGGTTCAGCATATCCTTGGCCTCGTCCAGTTTCAATGAGGGTGACCCATCGGTCGACATTGGCTTGCGTCTGTCTGTCTATCTGAATGAAAATCTTGTGGTCTTCAAACAGCAAAGCCATGGGGAATGGCTAAAGGCAATGAGTCAGGAGTACCCCACCGCTCTATTTCGTCAGAATTTCAAAATTACTTTTGTCATGGATGAGAAACAATTTCACATTGGTGTTAATGAGTTCAAACTGGGATCAGCAAATTATGTTTTGGGCATGCGACCATTGAGGCACATCAAAATCACCGGTGACTTATTGGCGGTACAGCAGATTAGTCATAGAAAATATTTTCCCCTACCCTGGCCCCAGGTGCAATTTGCTGAGGATCATTTGGACTTTAGTCATGATGTGCCCGAATCTTTTACAGCCGGCCATGTTATGGTGGTCACCATGAAGTTGTTGGGCAAGCTGAAGGGTCGTTTTCATATGCATTTTCGTAATGCCCGCAACTACAAACGCCAGGAGGTGCACATCAGTGTGCGTTTTGATAGCAAGCAGATTGTAAGAACCTCCAAATTACCAGCCAAAGATAAGCAACAGCAAAATGATAAATTGGAGTAAGTCCACGATTTGGCATACGTTTGACTGATGTTTGATATTCGAAATTTTTAGATATGGCCCTGAAGAAGCCCATGGCATATTTCCCTTTGACCTTTACCCCATGTCCTTCAAATTGGCATTTGCCTTCACCGAGTCTTCACTGAAGATGGCCAAGGATGGTGTTTATGTGTTTGATTATCGCTATAGAACACCAAATGTTTTAGCGCAACTTTCAAGTTTTACCGTACTTGGCGTGCAGGGCATGATGGTGAAGGTCTTAAGCATCGATCACATACGCATGGATGACCCACTGTGTGAAGAATTTGAAAGATATTCGGATATGGATATATAGGGGAAAGAGTTGCCATATTGCTGATATTTGAAAAAAAATCGCAAGCAATACAAAAAAGTTCAACCGATCCCCCACCCATAGATTAGCCAATTAATTTTGAAGATATGGCAATACTAAAGTGTAGCTGTGAGTGTTGCCATATTAATCTAATTTATAATCTTCAAACACATACAATACGTAAGGATACAGTGTTTCAATTACGCCTTTTGGATGCCAGATGTCGTTAGTGCAAATAGGCCCCATCTTTCAGTTATGTTTTAGTTACAAAAAGAGGTCAAAAGATGTCGTTGGTTAAAATTTTGATATTCTAAGTGTAATTTTGCATCTGGGAGACTTAAAATAAATATATTTATCCATTAAATTAATCCGCACATACAATGGGCTAATATATGTAGATTATGTGAAAGTGGTTCCATCCCACTGTATACCATGCCATCTATGCGTTCAAAATGGTCCCTAATCGACCTTTTCCAATGCCGTGTCTTTTCGTATTGCATGTTTTTGATAATATCCATTAACTCAGTCTTGTCGTTGCCTGGAATTATATAATGGATTTTTTTTGCCGGGCACACCCTAATATACATGTATATATAGAATATTAAGTAGACACAAACATAGAATAAGATTTTATATAGATTGTTTATATAAATACACAAGACTTAAGTACATATAACTGATTGTTCATGTGGCTCTCGCTCTCCCTCTCTCTCTCGCTTAGTGGCATGTGCGCCAAAACGGTTAAATCGATCTTCTTGAAATTTTCATGTTGCCTTATTGAAGGTTTCTAAAAGCTTACAAAACATTTTTTAAATTTGTGTTAGAATAAAATTTTTTAGAAATTTTATCTTAAAACAAATTGTTATCGAAAATTTGATTAAAGAAAAAATCTTATCGAAAATTTTATTTAAGAAAAAATCTTATTGAAAATTTTACTTAAGCCAGGATGTTATCGAAAAGTTTTTTTTTAAATATCGAAATTTTGATTTGGAATATTTTGATTTATGAAAAATGTTATCGAAAATTTGATTTAAGAAAAAATGTTATCGAAAATTTTACTTAAGCCAGGATGTTATCGAAAAGTTTTTTTTTTAATATTTCAAGGAAATTTTGTGTTTAGAGAAAAATAAATTAAAAATTGTTTCCTTTTAAGAAAATTTCATTGTAATATTGCCTATAAAAAGAAAATTAATGATATTTTGCGTCTGGAGAAAATGTTATCGACATTTTTTCTTTAGAGAAAATTTTATCGAAATTTTGACTTGACCGAGAAAACTTTATCGAAATATTTTCCTTGAGCAATATTTCATTGGAATTTTGTCACTAGTAAAAATGTCAACAAACTATTGTGCTTAGAAAAAAATTTATCGAAATTATGCCTTTAGAGGTATTTTTTAGAATTTTTGTTTCCTAAAAAATATTTAACCAAATTACTTTTATCGAAATTTTATATTCGGAGAAAATTGTTATCGAAATTTTGTCTATAAAGAAAACTTTATCGAAATTTTTTCCCTATCAAAATTTTGTCCCCAGAGAAAATTTCATCAAATTATTGTCCTTAGAAAAAATTTTATCGAAATTTTGTCTTTAGAAAAAATTTTAAAGAATTTATTCTTCCTAATAGAGTCTTTGCAAAATATTTCATCGTTATATTGTCTTTAGAGAAAATTATCGATGCAATATCTCGAAATCGAATATCGGTCACCATAGAAAATTTCATCAAACTATTGTGCTTTCAAAAAATTTTTTCGAAATTATGCCTTTAGAGAAAATTTTATATAATTTTTGTTTCTTAAAGAATATTTCACCAATTTTTTTTTTGTTATCGACATTTTGTATTCAGAGATTGCTATCGAAATTTTGTCTATCAAAAAACTTTATCGAAAAATTTTCCCTACAGAATGTGTTATCGGAATTCTTTCACCAGAGAAATTTCATCAAATTATTGTCCTTAGAAAAATTTTATAGAAATTTTGTTTTAAGAGAAAATTTTTAAAAATTTTTCTTAAAGAATATTTCTACCAAATATTGTTTGTTATAGAAATTTTGTACTCAGAGAATATAGTTATCGAAATTTTGTCTATAAAAAACTATCGAAATTTTTTTCCCATAGAATGCGCTATCGAAATTTCAACAGGGAAAATTTCATCAATCTAATGTCCTTAGAAAAAAATTTATCGAAACTTTGTCTTTAGAGAAAATTTTATCCAAAACTTTGGCTTTGGAGAAAATTTTAAAGGATTTTTTATTCCCAATTGTGTCTTTGCAAAAAATTTCATCGTTATATTGTCTTTAGAGAAAATTATCGATATATTATCATTGGAATATCTCGAAATCGAATATCGGTCGTCAGAGAAAATTTCTTCAAACTATTGTACTTAGAAGAAATTTTATCGAAATTTTGTCTTTAGAGATAAATTTTTCTCCAAAGATATATTTTCGATAAATTTGTTTCTAAAAACTTATATAAAATTATCGATATTTTGTCTTTCGAGAAAACGCTATCGAAATTTAGGAAATTTATCGATATTTTATGGATATTTCTTTTTGGAGAAAATGGTACCGTTATTTTGTCTTTAGAACATCTGTTATCAATGTTTAGAGAAAATTTCATTGAAATTTTGTCTTTTTTATAGTAAAATTTTATCGAAAATTTGTCTTTGGAGAAAATTTCATTAAAATGTTATCTCTAAAGAAAACTTCATTGAAATGTAGTCTAAGAAAATTTCATTGAAATTTTGCTTTTAGAGAAAATTTCCATGAAATTTTGTCTTTAGAGAAAATTTCATTAAAATGCCGTCTTAGCGACATCTACATTACAAACAGCCTGACTAAGTATTTAACCTTTTTAGTACAGACCTCAACCAAGCAGCAAATGGCTAATTCTAAATGTGTACAATTGGAAACACCCTGTTCAATGATGCGCAATGGTACAGGACGACACAAATGATTGCAAATTGTATTAATCCAGTTAGCCAACGTAATAACGTAACATCGATAAGATCTATCGGGATAATATGCGAATCAAATGAATGGTCTTTGGAGGTAGGTTTTGAATTTCTTTGCCGTAGTTGTAGACAAGTGTTTGGGGGACGTTCCCTTATCGGACAAGTCTTTGGGTGTCCGAATCTGATATTAATATTTAGGGCCAAGGGACTAAAGGCCGGGAATTTCCCATGAACATTTCATGTCAAATAGTGCTGTCAAATTAAATTTCAAGCTCAATGGCAAGTTGCCTTTTATTATATTCTATTATGGTTCGAATCGGACCATAACTTAGTACAGCTCCAAAAGCATAGCAATTATTTTCTTTTTTCCTTTGTTGGCCTAAAAAGAGATACCGGAAAAAAACTTTACAAATGTGATCCATGGTGGAGGGTATGAAAGATTCGGCCCGGCCGAACTTAGCACGCTTTTACTTGCTTTTATACGGAACCAAGCAGTCCAAACGTCTATCGGACATTGTCTTCTAACTCTTCTATAAGACAATTTGAATTTTTTCACTGATATGGCATATCTGCTGACGTGTCTTACTGATTTGCTGTTATAAAATTTGATTGTCGACGAATTCACTAACCATGTCCACGAACAAGTCAGCACTTTTTTTATTGAGAAATCTAAAATTGTATTTATTTTTTTCTTCAAAAAACAGACGCTCTCTAAAGGACATCGTAACAGCCTGTTACTTAAATTGTCATGAGACATGTTCATTCACAATGTCGCTTAAAATGTCATGCATGATTTTTGCGATAACTACTTATATGAAAATGTCATCAACCATTTGTATGGGCTGTCGGCTATTTGTCTTTAACGATTTACATGGTCATGCACCCTTCTTTTAAGACGTCTTGGCGACGCAGCCTGCTGGGAAAACACATACAAACAAAAAATATTTTTGCCGCGCATTGAGAAAACGGGCCTTAATATAAGCACACAGCCCTATAATCTTCACTAATGATTCATACGCCAAAGATTTTATGCTACATCCCTTTTTGTCTCGACACAGGATTGGTGGTAATAAAAATCCTTTTTTTATATAGAAAAAAATTTGCGTAATACGATTTCCCCCCGTCTGTTTATTCTACTGTAGGTCAACCAACTTTCATTAAAAAAAAAACCCTCAACTGATCACATTCAACAGCAAATCATTCAAATTGAATTGAAAATTACAAAAAAAAACTATTGAAGAATGACCATAAAAAGTCCCTAACAACAACAAATACAATAACTATGTACGTACACACTTAAGAGACATGGCAAACAAATCGTGTCAAAATAAAAGCAATCCAGCCGGCCAGCCAACCAACCGACCAACATAAAAAACCGGAATCAAACAAAATACTCGAAATAGCAACAACATCAAAAGCTACAGCAACATGCAAACATACCTCCATACACCATAATAATGCACGACGAAGCCGGCAGCGACGTCCAGCATACATTGTTGTAAAAGCAGAGCTACTAGGGCAGAAAAGCATACATCATTACTACTAACTCGTTGTCACAAAAAAAGGAGTGTAAGTGCACAAACACAATGAAAGTTGTAGAAAGATTCCCAGAAGACAAAAAATACCGGTGAACGTTGGCAGAGGGAGAGTTGGAAATTTCTCTCTTGTTGTTTGGAGGCTGTCGCTGTTGACTGTAATAACACAGCAGCAAACAGCACATATGACACTATCGTATCTCCCCCTCTAAAAAAAATTATACACAAAAAACTACTTTACATGTTGTGCTGGCTGGATGAATTCGTTGTTGTTCGTGATACAACAACAACAAAGACAACACTTATAAACGCATTCACTCATGCAAACCAAAGGGTTGCCTACCTATTTCTTAAAACACAAAAAAAAACTCACTGGGAGAGCACTGAGCGAGCATGGCAAAAACATAATACGTAAAAAATATAAACACAAGAACATGGTTGCCATTTTAACTAACTAAAAATGAATGAAGTAAAATTTCACCAGCTGATGATAATCAAAATTGTTTAAAATTTTTTAATCATAAAAACCAGGGGCTGCTGATTCGAAGTCTTGGGTTGAAAAATTTTATAGAGTCGGAGTCGAAAAAATTACTCGACTCCGAACAATGGTTCAACAAAAAAAATCATTAAAATTTTGTCTTTAGAAAAAAATTATTTGAAATCTTGACTTTAGAAAAATATCATTAACATTTTATCATTGAAATTTAAGCTCTAGAAAAATTTCATTGAAATATTTTCTTAATAAAAAAATTCTTGAAATATTGTCTATAGACAAATTTTCATTGAAATTTTGTCTATAGAAAAAAATTTCATTGAAAAATTTAATTAAAATTTCGTCTTTAGGAAAATTTTCATTGAAATTTTGTCTATAGAAAAAAATTTCATTGAAATTTCGTCTTTAGGAAAAATTTCATTGAAATTTTGTCTATAGGAAAAATTTCATTGAAATTTTGTCTATAGGAAAAATTTCATTGAAATTTTGTCTATAGGAAAAATTTCATTAAAATTTTGTTTATAGGAAAAATTTCATTGAAATTTTGTCTATAGAAAAAATTTCATTGAAATTTTGTCGTTAGAAACAATTTCATTGTTTATAAATAAATTTCTTTTAAATTTTTCTTTCAGAAAAAATTTTGTCTTTTGAAAAAGTTTTGTTAAAATTTTGTGAATCCTGAGATTTACTCAGCTGGACGTGAGGCTTGCCATCACGACACTAGTCTCATCTGTACATAAATTCCGATATAAGACAGGACTAGTATGCCAAGGATAAACTTAACGAGCGCCTTGAGAGAACATAGGAATGCTGCCCGCACGTAACGTTAATATCGTTTTAGTGGGAAAGTTCAGCTTCCACAAAGGATTATCCAGTAATGGATTGAGGCTAATAGACTTTGCCGCAGCACAAACCATAAATTGATCACGTTATGATATAAAAGAACATTAATCCAAGGTGTTGTCGCACTATCGACCCAACGAGCTGTTGAGACGACAGGTAGCTGTCGGTTTCCGAAAGTGGCGTCGACAAGGATATCATACAACCAATACCTGATTACGGTACAGAATGTGGACCGCCTACTTGAAATAAGGTTAGCCTAGCAGTAACTCGGCTGAAGCAAAACAAGACAGTAAAAGCTTATGGGTTGCCAGCTGAACTATTTAAGACCGAAAGTGAAATGCTGACGAAGCCAATACATCAAAAATCTCAGCAAACTTTGTCCCATGCACCAAAAAGGCGGCAAGACTACTCTCTTGTGTCACGCCCAGAGGATTACAAAAACGAGGGCGACCCCTATGTAGCTGGCGGTATTTGTATAAAAAATAAATCTATTGTGAATGAAAATTCGTGAGCTAGCTGAAGTCACAGGCATTGCTTCAGAACGCATCATTTTTGCTTCTAAACTTTAAAAAAATGGTTCGGACTAAAAATTAGCAGATCGGTCTATATGGTAGCTATATGTAAATATGGTCCGATATACACCATATTCGGGTCGAATGTCGAGGCCCCTAGTGCAACTGACTATTTAAAATGTTAGCAAAATCCGAGAACAAAGGATCCTTTTATGATCTTTAGACCCTAAAGCTGAAGATCGGTGTCTATGGCAGCTATATGTATATAAATATAGCCCTATCTGGAAAATATTCGTGACAGATGTTGAAAGTCTTGCTACAACTCACTGTTTCAAATTTTGGACAAAGTCGGGTAAAAAATGCGGCTGTTATAGGCCTAAAACCTAAAATATGCTTAAATGGGAGCTATATCCAAATATGTTGCGATCTAATAGACCATTTTTGGTTCGGATATCAGCGGGCCTAAAGTGTTGCAAACGAAATGACTGAATGAATTTACCCCCCATCCTAT
>NC_081553.1:209570195-209657695 GCF_963082655.1 Stomoxys calcitrans
GGGAAGAATTTTACGTCCGATGCTTGGCGAATGTCTTACAAAATACGGATTTCGAACAATTCGGAATCTAATTTTTTGATATCGGGGGCCAAAAGTGAACCGATAGGCACAATATGGGTATCAAATGCAAGGTATTGGAAACTGGAAAACGAATATCGTATTAAAATTTGGGTCCAAGCAACCAGCGGGCCGCCCCAACCCCAAAACTCCTCTAAAAAGACATATTCGACATTCATGTCAATATGGGACTCAAATGAAAAGAATTCGGCAGTAGATTACAAATATGGCATAAAAAATTAGGGCCAAGCAATGGGAGGTCGCTTAACCCCAATGAGCACGATAGCCGATCATAGCTTTATGGGACTCAAATGAAAGGTATTTGGGAGTAGATTACGAATATGAAATTAAAATTTGCATTCAAGTCTAGATGGCGCTTTTCCTCTTAAAAATACGTCAAATAGGTTAATTGACCCATTATGACAATATAGGACTCAAATGAAAGGTATTTGAAAGTAGAAAACGAATTTGATATCCAATTTTGGAACTAAGTGTTTGTGGTTCGTCCTTAAGCGCCCCATAAACTGAACTTCATTTTCTACTATGGCAGTATGGGGCTTAAATTAACGGTATTTGGAAGTTAAGAACGAATATAATATCTAATTTTAGGGTAAAGTGCCGTTGTCCGACCCAGCCCCAAAACACCCTTCAAACAGTTCATATTTACCGACCACGGCAATATGGGTATCAAATTAAAGAGTTTTGGGAGTAGAGCACGAATTTGATATCCATATTTGCATCGAAATGTCTTAGATGCCATCCCTCCCCTAAAACAAACTTCTCATTACCCTGATTTCCAAAAACACCAGATCTCGGAGATTGGAACAAATGAGTGAAGATCAGCCAGAAGCATTGCAAGAGCTACCAATGCATTCAGAAAAAGTCACAGTATGGTACGGTTTATGGGCTGGTGACATCATTGGAACATACTTCTTCAAAGATGATGCGAATCGTAATTTAACTGTGAGTGGTAAGCGCTATCGTGAGATGATATTCAACTTTTTTTTGTCCGAAATGCAAGAGCTTGACTTGCATGACATGTGTGCTGCTCACAAAATTCCTAATAGGTTTCCATTCTGTGCTCCTAAGCTGGTTTTAGTCTTGTATCGTATCTTCACCAGAGTCTATTAGCTGCAAATATTTGGCATTGGCATAGGAAATGGTCCAACGTCTCTTCATCTTCCCTACCTGCTCTTTTTGTGTATAAGTGCGCCCGTAGTCCTTAGTGACCCTTAATGATACCTAATACAATACTTATCTCCTTCCTGCTTCCTTTTGGCAATAGCCTCGTTTTCTCGTTTCGTTATCGTAGTGCACCAAACTATTGAGGCGTAATTCGGAACTATTCTCATTAGGCTACTACAGAGCCATTGACCTATCCTCAGATATGGGCCCCATGTCGATCCTACATAGTACCCAACATCTGTGAACCTTCTCATTTAGCTCCTAGATGTTGCACTTCCAGTTCTATTTCTTATCCAAGATCACTCCCAAGTATTTAATCTCGAAAGTGTTCTGTTGGGGAAACGTGCCGCCTCAAATTCGCCCACCTTTGTCTTCCTCGTAACCAGGCATATCTCTTCCTTCCCTAGGCTTCGATTCAAATCCCTAGGTCTAGCCCAGTCATACGACATAACCAAGACCCTTTCAGCCTTTGCGCATAGCTTATTCGGACTCCTAACCCTAAGGAGTATTATGGCATTGTCTGCGTAACAGACGGGTTCAAAACCCTCCTCCCCGTAGAACCTCCGAGTTTGAAAGGCGTGCCGCCTAGCAACAGTGCTTGTTAGAAAAGTTTAAGGTGACACGAAGCATATCCTAATGCTCTGTTGGGCACTGATGGGTGGCTAGAAAGCACACCGTAATACACGTCACTATTCGGGTTAACCGGCGTTTACGGCACGAAGATGCGGAAGGTCACACCGTTACGAAGCGAGATATTCGGGCACGGTAAGCGAAGGAAGTCAGACCCTAATATGAGGGGTAAAAGAGGACACTCTGGGGATAAATATGGGGTTTCGGGCGTCGTGGCAAGGAGGCACACACTATTATACCGCATAATACGCGGGTTGATGCCTAGGAGGCGCATCCCAGTACACGGCACTGTTCTGGTTCAACAGCTGACGGTACGATGAGGCGAGAGACGGCACTCAGTTGATAAAAGTGGGGTTTCGGGCGCGGTGGCAAGGAGGCACATCCTATTATTCGGCACTATACGCGGGTTGGTGGCTAGGAGGCACATCCTAGTACACGGCTCTGTTCTGGTTTACTAGCTGACGGCACGAGGAGGCGAGAGATGGCACTCCGTTGATAAAAGTGGAGTTTCGGGCGCGGTGACAAGGAGACACATCCTATTATTCGGCACTGAGGAAGCGAGATAATGCACTCCGTTGATAAAAATGGGGTTTTCGACGCGGTGGTAGGGAGGCACACCCTAAGGTACAACACTGTTCACACAAAGCTAAGAGGCAAGAGAGCGCTCTGCTAACACTAGGCACCGTAAGGAGGTAAGGAGGCACACCCTAAGGTACAACACTGTTCACACAAAGCTAAGAGGCAAGAGAGCGCTCTGCTAACACTAGGCACTGGGTGACAAATGGACACACCCTAATATGTTTGTGGCAGTAAGGCACTCATAGTTCCCTTTACTCATCATCATGCACGGTTTCTGGCCTTCGTTCCGACTTCATTTTATATGCGCACATCGTGGGCTTCGCCACGTACATGTTTTGAAAAACAACTTGTTTTGAAATTTTCTCTAAAGACTAAATTTCTATGAAATTTTCTCTAAAGACAAAATTTCCATGAAATTTTCTCTAAAGACAAAATTTCCATGCAATTTTCTCTAAAGACAAAATTTCCATTAAATTTTCTCTAAAGACAAAATTTCTATGAAATTTTCCGTAAAAACAAAATTTTCATTAAATTTTCTCTAAAGACAAAATGTTCTCTAAAGACAAAATTTCCATGAAATTTTCTTCAAAGACAAAATTTCCATGAAATTTTCTCTAAAGACACAATTTCTATGAAATTTTTCGCTAAAGACAAAATTTCTATAAAATTTTTCTCTAAAGACAAAATTTCTATGAAATTTTCTCTAGACAAAATTTCTATGAAATTTTCTCTAGACAAAATTTCTATGAAATTTTCTCTAAAGACAAAATTTCCATGAAATTTTCTCTAAAGACAAAATTTCCATGACATGACAAAATTTAAAGACAAAATTTCTTTGAAATTTTTCGCTAAAGACAAAATTTCTTTGAAATTTTTCGCTAAAGACAAAATTTCCATGAAATTTTCTCTAAAGACAAAATTTCCATGAAATTTTCTCTAAAGACAAGATTTCCATGAAATTTTCTCTAAAGACAATATTTCCATGAAATTTTCTCTAAAGACAAAATTTCCATGAAATTTTCTCTAAAGACAAAATTTCCATGAAATTTTCTCTAAAGACAAAATTTTCATGAAATTTTCTCTTAAGACAAAATTTCCATGAAATTTTCTCTAAAGACAAAATTTCCATGAAATTTTCTCTAAAGACAAAATTTCCATGAAATTTTCTCTAAAGACAAAATTTTCTATGAAATTTTCTCTAAAGACAAAATTTCCATGAAATTTTCTCTAAAGACAAAATTTCCATGAAATTTTCTCTAAAGACAAAATTTCCATGAAATTTTCTCTAAAGACAAAATTTCCATGAAATTTTCTCTAAAGACAAAATTTCCATGAAATTTTCTCTAAAGACAAAATGTCCATGAAATTTTCTCTAAAGACAAAATTTCTATGAAATTTTTCGCTGAAGACAAAATTTCTATGAAATTTTCTCTAAAGACAATTATGCTAAGAAATTTTCTTAAAGACAAATTTTCCCTAAAGACCAATAAAATTTTCTCTAAATACCAAAGTTCTATAATTTTTTTAGAGACTTTTATGAAATTTTCTCAAGACAAAATTTCTAATTTAGCAAAAATTTTATTTATATCTTCAGTGTTTTATTTTCGTTTCTCTATTTTTTCCTATTCCAATGAAGAAAAATTTCAGATTACTTTAAAAATATCCACCCCCACACATACCGCGTAACCAAGGTCATTATCCTTATCATGTACGTTCAAAAATTCTCTACTTCCTCCAAGTTGTTTGGTGAGTGAGTGCATTCTTAATGACCATTGGCCACCAACAAATTGCCATGTTTTTTTTTTTTTTTTTTCTTTCTAATCGCAAATGACCACGAGAGTCATAAAAATATCTTTGTTTACAAACATTCTGTTGAATTTCGCATTTAGTTCTTTTTTCACCTTTTACTGCTATTAAGGCACGAGACCCCTCTACAACACACCGCAACGCATCGCAACACACCACACACAGCATAACGTTTAGCAGTTGACTTTTTTATGGCTTTATTTTTTTATACACATCCACCATTGACACCACCCGCATTAAATCAAAATTTATTCCGTAGTTTTTTTTCTGTTTTACTTTATTCCCATTTTGCTTTATTTGTTTCTATTTCGATGTTGTTGGCCTGGTCCATTGTTTGTTGGTTTAAAGGTTTGTGGTGAGATGTGTGTTGTTTTTTTTTTCGTTTTTAGTGTTATTTACCTTTTGTTTTGTTATTGTTGTTGCTTTTTCACATCTCATTTCATTTCCATACATATGTGGATTTTTTTTCTTTCGGTTTTATTTGTTCGTGTCATTGTTCATTGCCGTGCGTCGGTAATCAGCGTCGACGTCGCCGTTTTAGTTAACTGTCCACCAAACGTTTATTTGGATTTCTTGTTGTTGTTGTTCTTATTGGGCTATTCCAACATTTTTTTAATTCACATTTCAATTGAAATAATTTTGTGAGTGTGTCTTCGTCCGTCCGTCCCTCAGGCTTTGTACATGTGTATGTATGTTCGTCCCAAAGTGTCTTCTACGCCTCTTGGTCTTCTCCTGGGATTTTGTTGTGGTCGTTTTTTTTTTGGTTGGTGAGAGGTTTTCAAGAGAGATTGTGCTGCTGCTGCGCTGCAAGTTGTTGTTATGTTTGTTTTATGATCTTTTATTATAGCTGCTTCTTTTTCTTTTGGTTCATTTTCTGTTTTTGCGTTCAACAATAATTTTTATGGTTTGTTTGAATTTTGTGTGTTTGGTGGGTCTGTTTTTTCTTATTGTTGTTGTCAATAGTCTTTTTTTCCTCTGTTTCTTCTCTTGTTGGTCTTGCTGTTGTAAGCATTAGCGCCTTCGTTTAATTTCTTCATTTCACATCTCGCGTGTGGTGTGGTGGTGGTGACCACTACCAACCTCACCACCGCCGCCCTTTTTATTTGGTGGGTTTGATTTTATTTTCGGTTCATTGTATGATGTTGACTTGTCTTGTTGCTGCTGTTGTTGTTGGTGTATTAGTATTCTTTGTGTAGTTGGTTTTATGTGATATGTGCGCCTTCTCGCCCCCTACGTATTTAAGTTATTTTCGTTGGTTTTTGCATACACTACAATGCTTCTTCTTCGCCATGCTCCTAGCTATGGTGTGTTGTTTTTTTTTTTGGCCGCGACTCTGTTGAGAAATCGCGCTCATTTATTGCCAAGAGTTACCATGCCTTATAAATAATGAAATCATTCTAGAAAACGGTTATGTTGGCATTCCAAATTCCTACGAAAATCCTCTTAAGGAACATATTAATGAGTGCTGTCCATTTCAAGATGCATATTTAAGTTGTAGGTATTGGTCCACAAAGTTGATGTAGTCACTGCTAAACTTAGAGAGAATTAGTGTGGATTCGGAACAAAATCACACCTCTGTAGAAGATCTACACATCAATAAAGTAAGAATAATTCTAAACCCTGCTCGTCTAATTTGAATCAACTTCATGAAACCTTTCGCCAAAGTTAACAGACACTTCACCAAAATTATGAATCTAATCTGGGCCATATACGCAGATATCATCGTAATTTGGGCGTTGCGTTCTTGTTTTATCTTTGCCTTTGACCCTTATCCATTTGCAAGTACAGTTACAATATATAATTGAATTTTTTACCCACTCTTCTACTTTCATGCCCTTTAAATCTCTCTACGGTTTTAAATGGTTTGAGAAATGCTTTCTTAGCAACAACAATGAAATGCAATGCAGTTCTTTTTCCCCATAATCGCATTGATTCACTTGACCGACTTTGCATTTGGCATGTGGTCTCTCCTACTCCTATTCCAACTATGACAACCAACTCCTTAAGGGTTATGTATGTAAAAAATTACAAACCTCTTGAAATTAATTAAAGCCGATGGTAGTATTTCTCATCCTTAGCTTTGGAAGTCATTTATGCAGGAGATTGCGCAGGAGTGCCAAGGATTAAAGGGTATGGTTACATAGGGCGCAGCAACACCTGCCTTTAAGAGATGTGTATGTTGTATTCATGTGGCAAATAGTGGCAGCATGCATGTAACTTTTTGACATTAAAACTATTATTTTTGAGATAAAAGTTTCCATGGGTTAGAGGATCTCATACCTTCTACTTTAAATTAAATTAATGTATTGTAAATTAAGGAAAGATGTATACACATAACTTATAAAAGGCAGATAAATATTACTAGCTCCCTAGATATGCATCATGAAATGAAATAAAATTGTGATGCAGTTTTATTTAACTATAAATGTTTGAATTCCCTTTGCCTACTAGTTGAAGGTAAAGTATTGGTGTTCCCGTTTCAGTGGGTAATAGAGCGGGTTATTCTAACCCAAACTCCGCAAGCTTTTCCCATTGCGCAGTATCAAATCGAAATCGATTTTTTCGTATGTATCTATTTAAAAAGGTCAAGTTTCGAATATTTAGGAAAGAATTTATACACGGCTCAAAGAATTCAATGGGATTTCCAGAACGGCAAAACTTGCCTCCTGGAAGCTTTTCTGCGAACAGGTCGATAGCGTTAATGACGCCGCCAAGTTTCTCTCAAAACCACATGTCCAAATTGAAACTATAGTAGACGATATGGGAGTGAGAGCAGAGGCAATGGAGGACATGTTGAATTTTTTTTATGAAAACTCATTTTCCACAAGAATACGACGGGACTCACAGAGACACCGGAATCTTGGAATAAGGATGTTGACCGAAGGTTTATAATTACGGAATTTATGGTGAAGGAATCCTTGAGCAGCTTCAAATCATGTAAGTCACAGGACCTGATGGAATTTTTCCGGCGTTACGACAGAAGGAGGCAGACTATCAGTCTAACCACCTGGCCAATATTTTTACAGCGTGCCAGAGATTTGCATATACTCCGAAAGCCTGGCAGCAGGGAAGGGGTGGTATTTATACCCAAGCCCGGCAAGGCAAGTTATGCGACACCAAAGGCATACAGACCCATAAGCTATACGTTCTTTTCACTCAAAACCATGGAACGTATTGTGGACACTATGATAAAGAGTAGGAAATCCAGCGAACTGCTCAAATACAAACAGCATGCCCATGTCAAGGGAAGGTCAGTGGAGAGTACCCTGCACGAGGTTGTGCATAAAATAGAAAAATCCTGCGATGCCAAAACTTACACACTGGCGGTATGCATTGACAACGAGGGGGCTTTTAACAATGTGCGGACCGACACACTGATCCAATCCTTAGAGACTGGATAAACCATGTGCTAAGGAACAGGTGGATAAATTGTGTGTCTCATGGCACAAATATAAGGAGAAAGTGGCACAAGGCACGCCACAGGGGGCATTTTATCTGACTGAGGAGGGATTTGGACCCGTCTGCTATGCAGACGATGTTATAATACTTTTTAGGGGTAAGGATCCGAACCACGCATGCAGAAGCACCGAAAGGGTCTTGCATATGGTATATAACTGGGCTAAACCCAGTGGTCTCAATGTTAACCCAGAAAAGACTGAAATATACCTGTTCACGAGGAAGACGAAGGTGGGCCAATTTAAAGCATTACGTTTCCTCAACGAAATGATTTCGATAAATACCAAGGTCAAATACTTAGGTGTGAGCTTGGAGAGAAAACTGATTTGGAAGTATCACATTCAGGAGCGTACTGAGAAGGCTCACAAATGTTGGGCATTATGTAGAAATGGGGCCTGAATCAGAGGATAGTGCACTGGCTATACAAGAGCGTGATAAGACCAATGCTTACTTACGCCTCAGTAGTTTGGTGGACTGCTATGAAGAAAAGTGCAACATGAGGACCATACAACGGGTTCAGAGAACATGTTGTCTTGGTATAGGCATATAGATTAAATGTGAGGCAGCCACTGCGGCTGTGAGACTAAAGGCGATGGGAGAATCGATTGGAGAAGGGAGCAGCTTATACCATCGAGACGACGATAGGAAACCTGGAAGAAGGGAATAGGATACCTGAGATGAACCTTGAGTTCGAGTGCTGCCATCGGCACAGTCTTGGGTTGACGGAACCCTTGTATTGCTATCTGGAAGATAATATTACACGGATGGATTAAAGCTAGAGTACAGAGTGGACCTGGGGGCTACATTGAGAAACACGGGACTGAGGTCCATTTAAACTGCATGACCATTATACGGTCCTGCAGATCCGGGCGATGACGGAATGCTCAAGTTGGTGTGGTCCTAACGCGAGGACGTCGAGTGTGAATTGTCCATAAGGACAATGGCAACCAGGACGGGAAGGTCTCGAGCAGTCTTGGAGTGTAAGAAGAAGATTAACGCCGCATCGTTTGGATGCCGGGTTATAACGGTGTAAGGGGAAATGAAAGGGCAGACGATTTGGCACCGAAACTTTCGGTTCGACGCAGTCCGAGTTAAGGGCGTGAGCGACGAATACGCACGCAACCCTGAGGAACAGCGAAGCGGTCGATAGGACGGCGAAAATCCTATGGGGGAATCCAGATCGTGAGAAGACCAGACTATTACTGAAAAGGAGTAAGAAAGAGGTCAGTATAGCTATTGGTGTCATAACGGGACACATAGGACTACGAGCTCACTCATGTAAAATCTATGCGGCAATTGATAGCATGTGGGGAAGATGATGAGACGATGGAGCATTTCCTTTGTCATTGCCCGGCTTTCGCATCTAACAGATACCGGCACTTAGGTAACAACACAATACGAGGCATGAACTTAGGGGTGTGGCATGGCATAAAATGTTTTTTTTTATCATCTCTCCAGGGCGTGAAACCAGACTTTCTCCGTCATAGGCGGATATGCCACACTTGGCACCACAGTAGCCTACTCTATGAGTAAGTTCTGCTAAATTGCCAGATATGGGGACACTTAGGGAGAGCGCAGAAAACATGACAACCCTGGCTTTATGGTAAAATATAGTCTTTTTTTTAACATGGATTAAAACCACATTTAACATCTTTAGGTACATTAAAATATTGAAGGATCGAATGAAGTGTGTACTTCAGCTCCGGTCCTACCGAACTTACATCTCTAAAAATTCAAATTTTCCTATGTAGTTTAATAAAATCTTTTAACTTTCTTTCTTTTTGCTGCACAAAACAATTTAAATTGATGCCTTGATTTTTGTATAGTATACATTGCTGATTCTAAATCGCCCCCCAAAAAAGGAGAAAAAACCCCTAAACCACAAACAATTGCAACACTCTTGCCATGTTTTAAACTACCCAGGCCTTTGAGGGGGTTTCCTAACCCACAGTGTAGGTATCTCCTTAAACACTGACAAACGTTTGATGCCACTGTTATTAGTCCTACACTATCACTCTCATCGCAAACAATATAAACTATGCTGCTTCTTCATTTTGTTTCAACTCCTTTTGGGAAAGCCTATTTAATTGCTGAAGAAGGAAAAGTATAAGGATGGTAGTTAGATAAAAGCATAGTATGTAACTCCCCCTATTTATGGGGGGAGTAAAAGAGCAGCTTGAACTTGCACATGGCAACTCTGACAATGATTACTGTTTGTTGCTGTCATTCGCCCGCCCGTTTTTTGTGATATTTTTTATGTGTATCGTATAAGTTTACATGCTGCCGCTGCTGCTGCGGCCGCTGGATGCAAATGTTTGTATGGTGATAAACGAAATTTTCTACTTTGTTTACATATGCCTAAATGACTACAACAGCGTTCGCGGCAAAAAAAACACCATAGCCGCCCATGCACACATACACACACTCAAGTTGGTTGAGTGTGCGATTTTTTGCTGGCCTGTTTGCTGCCTACAAACCGCGCGCAAATTATAATGGAAGTGAAAAAAAAAAATATAGCGCAACGACGACAAACTCAAATGACTACTCCCTCCCTCATCGTGTACTCGGTTGTTTGTTGCTATTGTTGTTGTTGGTGTGTGTGAGTGTTTTTTATGGGGCTCGCAAAAAACTCTCTCATTGTTGTAGTTGTATTTTTTGCATGCTTTTTTGTATTCTGACAAGTTTTTTTGTATGTATACCATTTTTTATAAGAGTACATACACTTTTTGTGCTGTTTCGATGTTGTTGTTGTTGCTGCTGCTTTAGTGCTTTGGCATAGTAATGAATAATGTGAAACACACGAAGTGGAAGAACAAAAAAAACATGATGAAAACCGAAAGAGAAAAAAACGTTTTTTAATGTTTTTTGATTAAATACAATCACTTA
This sequence comes from Stomoxys calcitrans, assembly GCF_963082655.1. Taxonomy (NCBI): domain Eukaryota; kingdom Metazoa; phylum Arthropoda; class Insecta; order Diptera; family Muscidae; genus Stomoxys; species Stomoxys calcitrans. The sequence goes on from NC_081553.1 coordinate 209,580,795, forward strand.
CATGCCACTTTGGGCAAAAGGAAAAAACAAAAAAAAAACTTCCAAAAACCAAATTGATACTTAAATATGAGGAAATTAAAATTAACAAGAGTTTAGGGTTTTGATGATAATATTTTACCCAATATTAATAAGCTGTAAAAAACACATGTACCTGCACTATGTAGGTAGGTTTCTTTCTCCTATGAATTCATGTATTTTTTTGGGCATAATTAGCACAAATTTGTAATTCATGTGTTTGGCGGTGCGTTTTGTTGTGCCTCTATTTCTTAATTTGACCATAAATTTGCCCGTTTATCTTGTATCTACCTATCTGCTGGTCTTAAATTAAATATTTAAATTTTTTGCTTTGTCTAATTTTCATATTAATCATTTAGCTTATGGTGTTTTGTGAATTATTTTTGTCATTTTCATTTGTGGCAGTTTTAAATTCATTCAAAATGGTTTGCTTTTTGTTTTAGTAGGTATTTTACATTTAATCGCAGTGGAAATATTAAAAGGGGATCTGCAGTAGGGTGATGAAATTTGTGAATGCACAGTATCTTCGAATTCCGTAGCCGTTTTTTTCTTTGCGTTCACCTTGGCAACCCTGTGCAAAAGACCAAATTGTTGCGAAAAGAAAAATTAGAAAAGCCTTAATGAAAGTTGAGGTTATCAAAGTATTGTAGATCGATTGGATCTTGTTGGCAATTAAAAGGCCTTCAAATATCACGTTTTAGCTTATTGAATCAAATCTTTTAAAAACCATTGCGTCCCTTTGCCATGCTTTCATCAACGCTATCGTGACATGCCTCCAAAATATAACGGTTTAATAGATTTGTCAAAGGGTTCGGCCCACCATTTGGTTGAATACCGTGTCAATACCATAATCGCTCGCATCAGTTTGTAGTAGGATCGTTCAAGTAAGTATCGGCACTAGTGTATCCAGATTTCGTCGGGATCAATCTTTATTTCAATTGCATGAACACTGTTTCCACGTCCTTTTCCAGTGTTTTTTCATTTCTAATGATGGACGAGTCGTCGATACCACGACCCTATTCCCAGTAATCGTCTCAACAACGTCAAGAATTCTTACTCTTTCATTTCTTATATCGCAGCTAACATGTCAACATCTGCGTGCCCTGTTCGCGGAGGAAGTGCTCTCTTGGATCAGTACCACAGAAATATAATAATCACTTGCATCGTTGTGCGGGGTAGAAACATTCTGCTGAAGTCTGGAAAGGCTAACACCGGCTCTTTAGTCCATCATGTTTTTTTTTTTTTTTAATCTTGAACACCGTTAGCTGTTCTTCCTTCCACTTCGTCCCTTCTAAAGAACAACATTAGTGGACAAGCGGTCGTTGCAAATTGTCTTATCCGCAGATTTCTGAGTTTCCCAGGTACTTTGTCTCTGGCTTCCCTATAACGTCGATATTGTGTAAATAGGCCTTAGCAAAGTTCCCAGTTTGGGATTAATTACATTGTCTTGGATCCGTTGGAAGGTAGATGACGCCTAATGCTGACCAAATGGCATTGCCTACCATGAGTCGCTCAGCGACAGTAAACCGCTTGAACGCAGTGTATCTCTTGCTGACTTCTATGAGCGCCATTTGCAGATACCCATCCCTCAGGTCCAAGCTACTCACACCTTGTTTTAAGCAAACGAATCTAAATTGATGTGGCAAGAGGTTGACATTAGGATTAAATTTGTAGTAAAATGACAAAGTCTATGCAGGTGCTAGCGTAAAGGTCGACTGATGGCTTCGGGAATGTTCAATATCATAACCGTTAGCCAGGAGTTCATTTAGGGTTTCCCAACGAATATTTAAGTTTAAACGGATGATAACCCATCATAACGATGCGGTGGTTGGTAGATGTCGAAGCGCCTTGGATAACATCGAATTGTTTAAGTTCCTTATCTAAGATTAATTCAATTGCTTCTTAGTCGTGGTCATTTTGGTTACTGAAATTTTTTTGGTTGGCTCTTTGATGTTTGGCAGCAGTGAAAATCCGGCATCTCGCATGGAGAAACTTCGTGTCCACTGGAAAGTCCATCCCGATAAAAACTTCTTTGGTACCGTCTAGCATGACGAGTACAGCCCCAATTGCATGGTGCATCTGGCCTCAATAGCCTCAATCGCATGGTGAATCTGATACCTGCAGCCCAAAAAAACCGTCTTTGGATATGGGGTGAACTTCCTTATGGTATGGGCATATGATTCGCTGATAAAGTAACGGGTTACCCCGGAGCCAACGGTGGTTAATATCCACTGTTTTTCCACCCGAGACGGATAAGTTCTACATGTAGGTAGATGTTTATTCGCTACCACTGAAAGGGGAGGCGTACCAGTCTCCCCGTGTTCATGGCTGGTCGGGCTTTCGTTCCCCGAGTCTCATCGACAGCAATGTTTCGGCAATGAACGGCGAAGAGGGAGAGCTAAAATTCAACGCCCTATCTATAACCGAAAAAATTGCGATGAAAATAGCGTCAGCGGCTGTACCCCAGGTACTCTGGCGGTTCATTAAGGAAAATTCTTTCGAGTTATTGTTCATCTGTGCAGATTGTGTGCCTCATCACGTTCTGCATGCAGAGTGTATACTTTTTCCTCTATGCAGATAGTGTGCCTCATCAGGCTCTGATGCAGAGTGTATAGTTTTTGCAGCGCTCCCTTTGTTTTTCTTGCCATTTGCGTTAAAAAGATTGCAAGGGTTCTTTTTTTTACAATTTCACATTCCATTTCAGGACTTGGTTTGCAATAAAAAATATCTATTGGTGATATCAGTTTCTGATGTTCCATGAAAGCTAGTGATAAGCGCCACTTCCCATGCTTAAGATCCTACGATGATTTAATTTCGATCCCAGTTAGCTTGAGACCTTCCAAATACTTAGATTCTACCGTCAATGAAATGGAAGTGTAGTCGTAACTTTCCGCCTTCAAAATGGCGGCATTTCGACATTGGTTTCTGTAGTTCGATGGAAGCTGGTGATAATGAGCAATTCCATCAGAAACCACGACCACTTGGATTTTTTTATATGGCGTTACATAAGTTTATTTTTTATGTCTCGATGATGCGGAGTTATCAGCTTCTTGATGTTCTAAAAGAATCTTGAGGACTTTTGAGTCATTCTCCTAAATCGTGGCTGTTGTTCATCAACCGTTCCGCTGATTTCGCTAAAGAATTTTCTCAGCATTCATTCCATTCATCAACTATAAACCCAAGTCGTGTAGTCGTTTTTATATTTTTGTTGCCTGTTTTCGTACTCGGATAAACATTTGTGATCCTGCGTCCGCTCGTGCCTTGCTTTTCTACTCACAGTTTCTGCTCGGGTGCCACTTCCCACTTTCTGCTCGGGCGCCGTTTCCCATGGTACACCCTGTGTTTATATTATTTCCCTCCTGTTGTTGGACCAGAAGGAACATACCTGAAATGGGAACCAACCTCTAGTAGGTTAACTAAGAACTAACGTCTTTCAATGTTGGTCATTTGAAGGGCATCAACTTGGTTTTGACGATGACAATAGATTACATCAGCAAGGTTTATGAGAGTCTTTAAACTGGATGTCCGATCAACATCTATGTTAGATAGAAGCGACCGTCCGTTGTATAATCTTTAGAAAATGTTTGCCCTTTGTAATACCACAGTAACAACAGATCAAAGTCTTTTGTCCCGCAATTATAATCCCAATTCCTTGCTTAAAGCTTCCCTTAATCACTTTTTTATAACTTAACTGTATATCACTTTAATGTTTAAATCTCCTTAGTTCTTCAAATATAATACAACTTAAAATGTTTATATCTCCTTAGTCTTCGTAATGCCGTTTACAAGGTACAATCCAGTCAAAAATTCTACAGATATGTAAAACTGGCATTGAATATTTCTAAACAGTTTCCATGTGTTACCGGTATTCAACAAGGGGTATGACCTCTTGCGACTGCTACATACTTATTAATTTTAACACCCCCGATATATGTTATCATTTCTATCATTCCTCTCCATCCGCCACTTTATACCCATTATAGTTTTGTGTTATGTGCAGCCAACAAAAAAGCAGACGACAAACAATACTTAGTAAGTTGTATTGTACAAAAACCAACAAAAACAAAAAATGACGTGAAAAAATCACAACAAAAGCAACTGTAAAAAATCTAATTTTATTGCAGGTCATAAATTAAGAGATCTCTTTTTATGTGCTGTGTTTTTCCTTGCCACACGACAAATTAAAATAAAATATTTGGTGCCTTCTTTTTATTGAGGCTTTTTCGTTTCTTTCTTTTTTTATTTGAACATTTTTTTGTTTCTTCTTTTTTATCTGCTGTTGGCTTTGGGTTTGGTGAATGAAACTTCGTTGTTGTTTTCGTCGTTTAGAATTCGAGAGGGAGATAGAGAGAGAGAGAGAGAGGAAATGCCAATGTTTTGATTTGTAGCTACATTAGAAAAAACTGCACGAAGAGAGAAACACAAAGAGAGCGAGAGCACCAGTGTTGGCCAAATACTTTTTTGCAAACTGTGCTCTGCTAAGTGATGGTGATGATGATGCACCATAAAAAATACACACCAAAGAAGGAATCAATTGCACCAATAAGCAAAAACACTCACACTCATACATGCAGATACATTGAGAAGATAAAATTCAACCAAGAGTGTTGGCTTTTTTATGCTCTCTTTTACTCGGTGGCTATGCAAAGGGTGTTTTCTGCCTATGTCCTTTGAATTGCCATTTCTTTTGACAGCAGAAAACTATGCACCAAAGCCATGTGGGATGTATTTTAATCGTTTTGCATCGTAAAAACAACAAACGTATATTTGGCATGCGGCCGAATGATAATTGTTTTATGTTTATGTGTTCATGTTGTTTTTGTTATTTCTTATTTGCTTTTCTCTTTTTTGGTGCTTCCTATACTTCTACAACCAATTGTCCATCCATCGTCCTCATCGTTTGGTGACATTTGCCAATAACCACCCTATGGCCGAGCACATAGGTCCATGTGCGTTGTTGTGGTCAACCGGCAATTTAAGAGGCTTGCAAAAAATGGGTTTATTTGTTTTGCACATTCACATACTTATTTACGTTAATTTTTTTCGCGTTGTTTATATGGTAGTAAAATGATTTTGTTAGTCTGTTTTGTTGTTGTTTACTTCGGAATTAGTTGTTTGGTTGTTGTTGTTTGAGATAAAACAAAGACTACATGAGTTACGGCGGCATATCGATATGCGAACAGCTGATTTCATTTTCAAATGGTCATTATGGGTTCAACACTATTGAGGGCTTTATGGATTGTTCACACTTGTAGGCTTACCTTTCGATTTAATTGTGTGAGAAGTGATCGAGTATGGAAGTGGGTTTGATTTTAAAAACATTATAGGCTAAAAAATATTAATAAAATAATTTTAAATATTAATGGAGAACCAAATCACTTCGAAAGTAAAAAAAAAGAAATTCAAAAGTTCAGAACAATGCTTAAAACTTAGATAGTAGGGTATAAGTGTCTATTTTATTTTAATCGAACTTTGACAACAACTTTACCCTCTCTGAGTTGTTTATATATGCAGAATCAATAGATCGGACTTCATTACGAATTTAAATCTCAATAGGCTGTATTTTCCGTGTTGCTTTAAATCATGTCTATGATGTAAATTTTAGCGATCTCGGATTTCGATGAGGGTGTGTATGGAGCCCTCTAGGTCGAATTTGGTGACGAAGATTCTCAAGTTCTCCTTTCCTAGACTAATAATCCATGACGTGCGTGATGTATTTTATATATATATATATATATATATATATATATATATATATATATATATATATATATATATATATATATATATATTGTGTCTTTCCTGTTCCTGCGGTTGTTGGCTTCATTACTCAATGTCGCTGCTCGGGCGCCACTACACTTCACGATTTGGTTTTGGTGGTAGTTAGATAGAGACGCTCCTCATCTTTCCCTAAACTCTTCTTAAATGAAGGGAACTGTGACCTTTGCATGCCGAGTTTCCACAGCCGAAGTGAAACCTTGTTCGCAAGATTGTGTAATGAAATCTCAATAGGCAGCATATCACGCAACTTTCTATTAGTGGAATGTTGAACCCACTCAAGCAATACTTTAAACATGTATAAGTGGGCCCATTCTAACTAAAATAAAATTTTCCATTAAAATTTCATTAAGGAGTAGGAGATATTTCTCTTATATCAATAAGTGCAGCCCGATTAAATTTAAGCTCAATGATAAGGGGACTCCATTTTTATACCGAGTTCGAGAGAAGTTTTAATATGGCAGAATACCCCATAAATATAGCCAGCATTAGTAAGGGGATAATCACCGCTAAAAATTTTGTGGATGTTCACGCCGGGATTGGAAGGCATACGTTCGGCGCCCTAGGCGGATATGCAAACCTCTGCGCCACGGCATTTTAATTCTCAATCTTATTTCTAATCAACACTTGATCAAAACTATGTCCTCTGTACTCTCAAAGTATAAATTCGACAGATCGGTTCATATGCAACCTGCATTGAAACCCCGTAAGGGCTGTCGTTGGGACTAATACAACTTGTTGTAGCAAATTTGCTCATAAAAATGTCAAAAAGACTTCTCTCATATTAAAGAGCCCGAAATCCTTGGGAGTCTTTTTTAAAACCCTCCCAACTGCTACATGGTCGAATATTACAACGGGATCATGTCTTGATTCGTAGCACCTCAGTCTTAAATCTGTAAAAGCTTTTCCATTCCAAGGGTCCCAATTCCGTACTTGTTCCGCAATCACTGTGTCGCATTAGAATTTGTTTTGCAAGTTACCACGATAGCTGTGGATGTACGAGTTTTGTTGTTGAGTTTGGATGATGAGGAGTTGTAAAGCTTTTTGTGGACCTTTAGGTCGTGTTACCTATGAACTAAATGCTCGCCGTAGCTTGTTGACCTTTCTTCTCATTTCGTGGCTAAATTCGTCGACCGGTTTCCCAAATCCTTTTTTCGTAGACTATATAATCGCGAAGTGATTAGTGTAGTCGTCATGTTTTGCCTTTACCACTTCTTCCGTCGTTTGATTCTATACTCACTGCCCTTGCTCGGGCGCCACTTCACCTGAAGATCTTGCCACTTATACTAATCCAGTTTCCCAAATCCTTCTTTCGTAGACCATATACCCACGAAATGAGTGGTGTAGTTGTCATGTTTTGTCTTTACATTGTCTTCCATTGTTTGCTTCTATACTCACTGTCCTTGCTCGTGCGCCATTTAATCTGAAGATATTGCAACTTGTACTGGCGGTCTTTCAAAGATTCCTTTTTTACCATTAAAATACAGGCTCCATTTCCGAACATGGTCCGCACTGGCTCGAATATCCGCAGCTGATGTCGGTGTCCACCGAGAAAGGGTTTCCGTGTAATACGCAGCAGGTCATTTTTCTTTCTGCCATATTTGAAGTGGTTTTAACCATGATCGCGGGGTCGTACCAGTATTTTTTGTCAATTTAAGATGATGCTTCATGCCGCTCCAAAAACCTCTTGAGAACCTTTAGGTTGTACTTTTCGCCTAAGAACCATTGAGGTAGTTTGCCGACCGTTTCTCTGATTTCGTGGCCGATTCGCTGGTGTAGTTTCCCAAATCCTTCTTTCGTAGGCTATATACCCATGATTGGTGTAGTCTTCATGTTTTATATTTACATCTCTTTTCATTGTTTGCTTCTATACTTACTGTCCCTGCTCGGGCGCCACTTTGTCTGAACATCTTGCCACTTAAACTGAGACCCCTTCAACTTTTCCTAAGAACTTTGATATCTGAGTCCTAAATCTGCGATTCCTTTCTTGCCATTAAAGTGCACATTGCATTTCCAAATTTGGTTCACTCTGGCGCGAATATCCTTAGCTGATGTCGGTGTCTGCGAAGAACGGGTGTCCGTGTCAGTATCAATGTATCCCATAAGAGCTGGTGATTCCATATTTTCCCAAATTCTTCTTTCGTAGACTATATTCCTTCGTCGTTTGCTTCTATACTCACTGTCCCTGCTAGGGCGCCATTTCGCCCAAAGACCTTGCCACATAAATTGAGACTCTCTTCAGCTTTCCATAAGAACTTCCAAGTATTCCTTTTCACCATTAAAGTGCACGCTCCATTTTCGAACTTGGTCGCACTGACGCTAATGCCGGTCTGCTGATGACCTGTTTCGGTGTCAGTACCAATGTATCCCATATTTGCTGGTGATACGCGGCACATTGTTTTCGTTCCTGCCATTTCGGATTGGTTTTATCATTAACCATTATCGCTGGGGTCGCACCAGTATTGTTGTCAAGTTTGGATGATGCGAAGTTGTAAGCTTCATGCCGCTCCATAACCCTCTTGATGACTTTAGGGCCATGCTCCTACCCTAAGACTTTTTTCGTCGCCATAACTTATCGACAGTTTCTTTGGTTCCGAAGCCGAAGTCGTGTACCAAATTTCTCATCCTCCTTTTGTAGACTATAAACGCACGAGGCTAGTAGTGTAGTCGTAATGGTGGTTTTATACCTATTGTCCTTGCTCGGTCGACACTTTGCCTGAAGATCTAGCTGCTTAAACTGAGACCCTTCTCGGGCGCTACTCCACATAATTATCTTAACATTATTTGGTTTCGGAGCCCCTTTGACTGATATCCTATTCAGTTTTTCTGATACACCTATACATGGAACTGTGAGCTCAGCTTGCAGAGTTCCCTCAGTTGCCGAGTTCCCTCAGACTAAGCACAACTTTTGACTGTATAATTCCATAAATAAATATCAATAAGCAGTATTTTCGGCCTGGCTTTCAAACCAAGATTGGTCTAGACCAATGGTGGGCACACTACCACTATTAAAAAGACTAAACTGTGTTTGTGTAAGTATCATCAAACATCAACCAAATGAAATAGCTTTGAAATAGAGTCAACCGAACCAAGTAACAAGAAGTTGTTACACTGTACATGTGCGTCGGTTTGTTTTGTGACCGAGGTCATAGGAATTGATGGCTATGCTGCCCATTTATGGTCTAGACTTTGCCAAGTTAAATCCGCTCAGAACCATGACTTGTTATCCATCATCTCCTTCATATTTGTCGGTCGTATTTATATTTTTTCTTATAGAGATGTCCTGGCTTTGATCCTTAATATATCTTTTGTCTAAAACAGGGTCGCCTTGGTCCTCTCCGTAGAATAGACTAATTCCTCGCCGTAGTTCATCGACCTGATATACTTTGCCAATTCTGAAATACTTTGCCAATTCCTTTCTGCCCCTGACGTTGTTTGTTTCTACTCACTGCCCCTGTTCGGGCGCCATTTTCTCTGAAGGACTTACCATGATTTGGTTCTGCCAGTAAAAGGGTAAGCTCCTTTTCAGCTTTCCTCAACTACTTATAAAATGGAACAGGGACCGTACCTTTCATTCCTTAACAACCCCTTTTACCTCACCCCAATCGCAACCATTGACGGCGAGTTTCCTATTTTAAATCTCTATATGTACCATTTTCGGTATCGCTTTCAATCCAAGATTGTTTTAGACTAAGCCAAGTTTGATCCATATAGAACCTTTAACTGGTGTACATCACCTGAAACTGTCGGCCATATATTTTTTTGTTTCTTTCTATTGATCCTTGATATATCTTTCGTCTAAACTACGATCGTAGTGCGGCAAAAATGCACTTTACAGGGCGCACCTCCGATTTTTGCTGAAATTTGGTATGTAGGTGTGGGTTGATCCCAAGAACACGAATCAGAAGATCCCGAGCCCCCCGAGGGCCAAAAAAAAATAAGGGAGTGCAAACAATAAAAAAAAAACAGGGGTGCCCCATGCTAAATCATTGCCGTAGTTAATCTACCGTTCCTCTAATTCCGAGGCCGAATTCGCTGAAGTAGTTTCCCAAATCCTTCTTACGTAGACTTTAAAGCCAGGGGTGCGCCGTGCAAAATAATTGCCAATTGCCGTAGCTCATCCACGGTTCCTCTGATTCCGAGGCCGAATTCGCTGAAGTAGTTTCCCAAATCCTTCTTACGTAGACTTTAAAGTCAGGATGCGCGTAATGTTGTATCTTTCCCGCTCTCACATTTTTTTGCTTCTCTACTCTTTTTCCTTATTCAATCAGAATCGCTACTTGGTACCCATCATCTCCTATGTCACCCTTATCTGTCGGCCATATTTATTTCTTCAAAAGGGGTTTCGTTCTTGGATCCTCGATATATCTTTAGTACAAAAATTGTTGCCGTGATCGTCGCCCAAGAGCTGACTAAATCATTGCCGCAGTTCAATGACCGTCCAGTCATTCTAAGGTCGAGTTCGATGACATAGTTTTCTAGATCAACGACCGTCCTGCGATTCTAAGGTCGAGTTCGATGACGTAGTTTTCTTAATTCTGCTTTTATTGACTAATACACTCATAACAAAAGTCTGCTGACTGTTAGTAGTTAATTTGAGTAGTTCTTCTATTACAGAAGTAGTTCTGCAAGTTTCAGAACAGCAGGCTGACTGTTGAAAAGTCCGTTATGAAGGGTTTGTTAGGAGAAATAAAATTTAAGAGGTTCCGGTTTTTTTCATTTCAGCATATTTTTTCAATATTTCAGTAGATTTTTGCACTACGAATTGTTTCCTAAAGTAGCAGCACTATGTTTGCTAAAAAAACAGTCATATCTGCTTTGCCTTTTTCAGCACACAAAAACTGTTCGTCAAGCAAACATTTTTGCTGGTTTGAAAAATACGTTCGTGGTGAAGTCATAATGTGTTGGCTTCACTACTCACTGTCCCTGCTCGGGCGCCACTTCACCTAAAGATCTTATCATAGTTCGGTTTTGTTGCCACTTTGCTTTTTGTTTGCCTCTCTACCCACTGTCCCGGCTCACGCACCACATCACTGAAGGGTGAGCCCCTTTTCAGCTATCCCTTATTGTAACATTTAATCCCAAGAGTATGCTCATATCCTACGTTACCTAAATCTTTCGGTCATATTTCTTTTTTTCAAGATCCTTGTAATATCTATCCTTTCCTTTGATTAAAATTATCGACTTAACTGTGGTAGTTTTGCTCCTTACCTAAGACTGGCTAAAACGTCGCTGGAGTTTATCGGCCGTTGGTCACTGCCCCTACTCGGGCGCCACTTCGCCTGAAGATTTTATCATGATTTGGGTTCGGTAACAACTAGAGTGGGACCCCTTTCGCTTTCCCTAAATATGTATGGATGGATTTTCGATCTTGTCGATATTCTCCTGTTATATTATATTAAATGGTAAATTTTTCTATCTACCAAACTTAAAATTTTCTGTCTTTAAGTGTGAATATCCCCTAATATTTTGTCAATCACTGTTTTAGATCTTCAGTCTTTGGAAATGTATGAAAAATTGGGTCAAGGGCATGTTTAAACCAAAAAACAACACAAGAATTCAATAAACATAATTTTTCCTCTACATTTGTACAAGCTCTTATCATACTGCAAAACGTGTTTAAAAATGTTTTGCATTAATATTCATGGTGTTATTGAATTTTTCTTCTCTTTTCATTTCACTTAAAAATGGCGCCTATCTTTGTCCAAAAAAGTTTCAAAAATAAAAAGTCAAGAACAAACAAAAATTTACAATTATGCTGAAATTTATGTTTCTAAAGTTGTGTTTTTTGTTCTGTCCAGCACTTCTGTTACAACTCTAAGTAACTTTTTTTTTTATTGGGCACAGTGCGCCACAAAACGTTCCAAGTGCCAAGACAATTTAAATATGGGGTTATTGCTTGATTGCAAAAATACAAAAATGAAAAAGAAGACCAAAAAGATGCATACGATTTTGACTAAAACCGCAAGAGGGGTTTTACGTTTTTGCTGATTTTGTGTTTAAATATGTGTTGTTTGTTTCATTTCGTTTGGTTTCTTTTTTTGCATTCTTGCTATCGAGACACTTTTTTTACATTTCCTATATAAAAAAGAACTCATTTTAAATTTTAGTAAGTAAGTACAGTAGAGGGAAGTTAATGACAAAAACTTACATCATTAAAGAAAAGCGTGCGTGCTTACCACATAAATTCGTCTGCGGAATCGAAAAAAACCGTCTCCCCAAGTTGGAAAACCCGTCCACCTGTAGGCTCTAGGCACTTGGGTGGAAAAATCCGAGTTTGGGTGATGTTAGTGCGTCAGTAGAGCAAGGCCCCAAAAGGGTTCTGGAGTTCTTAGGCCAAACCTTTTTGAGCCCTTTTCCATATTTAATTTTCGTAGAGATATCTTACCCGCCTGAGTACTTAACAAGTATCGCCAGCATTAAAAGTTCTCGACACAAATCGAATCCATTCTTTCGATGTCGTAGGCTGATATGCTAACCTAACTGCCACTGCTGCTCTAATTTATATTTTGCCGATTGGTCTGTGTGACCGTTGGGGCGGATTTCGCGGGTGAAGACTGCCCTTGCCACTTGGCCCAAAATTTTATGTCAGATTCTTACTCTAATCTCAATTACCTTTCATTTAAGTCCTATATTGTAACAATCGGTCTAGATGCCCGTTTTCGGGGGGTTTTGGGTGGGACGTTCCCCTCTATTAAGGTACAAACAAAAATTTTGGAATAACTCCGTCCACTTATCTCTGATAAAATGCAAATTAAGGGGACACTTGGTCTTGGGTCAAGGCTTGAGAACCCCAAACCCTTTTAGTTTTATTTTATTGACTTAAAACCCTCATCCTGATTTCGAATTTACCACCCCCGAATTGGACATACAGGGCCTGCCCTAGCACTTTTCCCATAATTTTGTTACAGATTCTTGCAATACTCTCAAACACGTTTTATTTAATTCCAATATTGTAACGATCGGTCTAGATGCCCGTTTTGGGGGATTTTGGGTGGGGCGCCACCCCTATTATGGTACAAACAAAAATTCGAATGGGTCACTAATTTCTGATATATTGCAATTAAGGAAATACTTCGTCTTGGGTCAAGGTTATATAAAAAAAATTTGGCCCGAGAACCTAAAACTTTTACGTTTTTATTTTACTGGCTTAATACCCTCATCCTGATTTGGAATTTCCCACCCCCGATTGGTCTGTATGTCCTTTTCGGGGGTGGGGCCTGCCCTTGCACTTTTCACATAATTTTGTCACAGATTCTTACTGTAGTCTCAACTTTCTATCATTTAAGTCCAATATTCTAACGATCGGTCTAGATGCCCGTTTTGGGGGATTTTGGGTGGGGCGTTACCCCTATTATGGTACAAAAAAAATTTGGAAAAGCTCGGTCAACTTATCTCTGATAAAATTCAAATTAAGGACATACTTAGTCTTGGGCCAAGGTTGTATAAAAAAACGTTAGGCCTGTGAACCCCAAACCCTATAAAACCTAATTCTACTGACTTAATACCCTCATCCTAATTTCGAATTTCCCACTCCCGATCGGTCTGTATGTCCATTTCGGGGGTGGAGACTCCCCTTGCCACTTTTCCCATAATTTTGTTACATATGCTTTATTTATCATTTATTTTCTTGTAAGTCCAATATTGTAACTATCGGTCTAGATGCCCGTTTTGGGGGGTTTTGGGTGGGACGTTCCCCCTATTAAGATACAAACAAAAATTTGGAATAATACGGTCCACTTATCTCTGATATATTTGAAATTAAGGGGACTCTTCGTCTTGGCTAAAATAAAATTGGCCTGAGGGCCACAAACCCTTTAGGTTTCATTCTACTGATTTAACACCCTCTTCTGCTTTTGAATTTCCCAACTCATCGGTCTGTATGTTAATTTCGGGGGTTGGGCCTGCCCTTGCCACTTTTCCCATAATTTTGTAGCAGATTCTTACTTTACTCTCAAATACCTTTCATTGTAGCGATCGGTTTAGATGCCCGTTTTTTGCCCGTGGGTTTTGGGTGTGGCGTTCCCCCTATTACGGTACAAACAAAAATTCGGACCGTCCCCTCTTCAACAATGCTCGCCGTGTACAAACCTTTGTGGATTATTCGGCAACCGTCTCCCGTCCCCGAACACCATCATATCGGTGAAACCAAGCCAGCGCTATGTCATAAGTCCGGAGTTCATACAGGGATTCTGAACATTCCGCCACTTAATTCGATCGTACTCCTCGATTCCAAGGGCCGCATACTGTCCACATAAATCCGAAACTTCCATGGAGGTAAATCCCTTCATAGAATGGGCCCTTCCTGCCATATTCGTCGGCCTTTTGATTTCCCGCAATACGATGGTGTTTGAAAAACCTGAGGCAACGCTATGTCATGAGCCCAAGTTTGAAAGAGATTATAAAAATGTCACCACGTACTTAGACCTACCTGTCCTCAAATCCAAGGCTTTGATAGCCTGCATACCTCTCACATAAATCGTGAATGTGTTTCGACCGGGGTAAAAAACTACCCCGTATTTCACTTGCGGCTATCGTAATGGCACCGACCTCTGCCTGAAAGACCACACACTCGTCCGGGAGCATTCGATGTCGAGTGCATTGGAGTATACCCTATTACCGTGTCGGACTCCATGTGGGAGTTATCTAAGAAATCCGAGGCCTCATCCTCAACCAACATAGCATCCGTCTCCTACTCCCTCTTTTGGAAAAACAAATTCTGAAGATTCTATCTCGAATCGGGTTCGGTGCCAGGTATTCTGAAAGGCTCCTCAGTCTACCTAACGCAACTACGACATCCAGGTGGAACCGAGGCCGTTCCCTTTCTCCTTCAGCGTGCCATGCTTAGCACAGCCTTAACGGTGCAATTCCGAACATAGAGCTCAATAGTTTGCATATCATTCGATGTCGTCCTTGACGATGCGATTCATCTTCTCTACAGCTTTTCATCATACAAGTGCCCCGTATGTCATAGACAAAGGCCAGGTACATCAATTAAATCAGCTTTGGGCTAATTCCCCACTTTCTACCGAATATCCTCTTGCGTACAGCGCCTTTTGCCTTCTTTTTTCCGTATTCCTTTCCAAGACAGTTTCGAATCTAGGACTAGGCCTACTCTCTCCATGACCTCGCTTCAGATTTCGCTTCAGTTTCCCATTCATGCTTAGATTCGATTGGACTTTTTTATCAAGAGTTTCCGGAGAATCGACGACGACACTCTTCCTTGAGGCGTTTTCCTTGTCACCTAATTTTGACCACACTGACTGGACGGGTAGCTGGAGATATTCCGGTGTATCCCTGTGCGGTTCAAAGCGGCGAATATCGAACCTATCTTCACATTATTAAAATTCTTCTCGATATTCATCAAGTCCGCCATGGCATACTCTTTTGTGTCACGACCTTTCGTGACAACACCTGGAGAGCTATCTTTAACGACCTACCCTTGAAAAAAGCGTATCGTGTCCCACTTAAGTTATGAATCACGTCTCTGCATCTCAACGTTTCGCCCATTGTTTCTCAGACACAGAAGCTACTGAGCCTTTAATCTCGCTTAGCTTCAGTCCATTTATGCACACGACCTATCGCCTCAGTCGCGTAGTGCGTGAATCACTTCTCTGAAACTATAACAGCCAGCGTCTTGCCCAGTGTATTTTAGAAAATGGAGCCACAGAGTCATTGTTTTCTCGTATATTCTAGCCGTCTACACACGTTTCCCGCTGACCTTATGATTCAATCACGTCGTGACTAATCACGCTTTTCTGCAACCATAACATCCATCCTGTCCTCCTCTGTCTCCCAGATACAGCAGCGACTGAGCCATTTTTTGCGCGTACGTTCTATCCGTCTACACACACGTCCTGGTGTTCTTGTGTCAAAATCACGCTGTGAGTGAATCACGTCTCTGGCACTATAATAGCCAGCGTTTCGCCCAATGTTCCTCAGACACAAAAGTCATTGTTCGCGCTTACTTTCCGTCCTTTCCTAGAGCCTCAGTCACATCGTGAGTGCATCACTTCTTCATAATCATAACAGTCGGCGTACACCAGACGTGTCTATCGTTCACTGAGCCGTAATTAGTCAATATTTTCAAAAACATTTTCCCTTCCGTTCAATTTTGCTCCCAACTGTTTGTCAAGTTTAATTGCTAGGTGTTTTTTATATACTTTAAGTCTAGCATTTACATTGAGAATTATACGCATAAATGGCATAAATAAGCCATTGGCCGATCACAATGATGCTTGGTCAACAAAACAAAAACTTCAATAATTTTATGAATGAATTTTTTAGCTGTGGCATTCTTTTTTTTTCCAGAGTTCTGTACTAATCAACAAAAAACTACGTTTCTTTCTTTGCAGAGTTGGCCACTTTTTTTGGGGTTACAAGTGACAGAAGTCAGTTTTTATCCGGAAATCGTTGGCGACGAACACGCGAGCGCATCTGTTCTAGCCAAAGTCTTTAAATGAACATTTAAAAAAAATAAATCATTAAAAACAGGATCTTGTTATCACCTTACACCCCCTCCTTACAACCCCGCTCATAAGCCATTACTTTTATGGCAGATATTTCAGCCTTAACGGCGTTAGCAGCTGCCTCATCATCCGTGTATCCATCTGGTGCCGTAGCCGCCAATAATCTGCATAATTTACATCATCGCCGACCCACCATCGATCAATTACGTTCAATGAATGATCGCAGCGTCTTATCGTCGCTGAGTCATTTGACTACGGCAGATTTGCGTACAGCGCAATTAGTGCATGAATACAATAAGCCATTCAACATCAATGAGTTTCGACAAAATGTTGAACGTTTGGACTATTCGTTGAAAAATGGTTTGGTCGGTGTGAATCTGCAACAACAACAACAGCAGCAACAGCAACAATTGGTGGCCGAACATCAACAGCAGCAACAACAACAGCAGCAGCAGCAACAACAGCAGGCGCACGAACAACAACAGCAACAACATCTGCAGCAGCAACAACAACAGATGAAACAATCCTACAGTCCGCCAAATTCACCGCCCACACCGAATATGACGGAGCAGCCGGAACAAAAGGTGAGAAGAAGTTTTTTTTATTTAACAAATTTTATTTTGAAAAAGAAATCTAAACTTTTTTACAAAAAAAGTTTTGTTAGAGGTCCTAGGAACCTTAAGGTAGGAGAAAAGGGAGGCTGTCCAACTACACTCATAGAAATTTTTTAGTAAAAACAGCATAAATGTTTGCTGAAACAGCAGAAAGTCTGCAGAAAATAGCAGCAATTTGTTGCTAAAACAGCAAACATTTTCCGCTGTTTTCAAATCTTAAAAAGTTAAAACAAGTAATAGCTTGTTGGGCCGGGCCGAATCTTGGGAACCCACCACAATGGATTCTGCTAAAAATTTATAAAAACTAAATTTAGTTGAAGGGCAAAATTAAAGCTTCTAGGAACCGAACAAGGATAATCGAGAGACCGATTTATAGGGGAGCTATATCAGGTTATAGACTGATTTGGACCGTACTTTGCACAGTTGTTGGAAGTCGTGACAGAACCCCGCATGCGAAATTTCTATGCCAAATCGGACTAAAATTGCGGCTTGTAAGGGCTCAATAAGTCAAACCGGGAGATCGGTTTATATGGCAGCTATATCAGGTTATAGACCGATTTCGACCGTACTTGGCACAATTGTTAAAAGTCATAGCAAAAAACTATGTTCAAAATTATAGCTAAATTGGACAAAAAATATGGCTGTCCCGGGGCTCAAGAGGTCAAATCGGGAGATCGGTTTATATGGCAGCTATATCAGGTAATAGACCGATTTCGACCGTACTTGACATATTTGTTAGAAATCATAAGAGTACACAACGTGCAAAATTTCAGCCAAATTGGACGAAATTTGTGGCTTACAGGGGCTCAAGAATTCAAATCGGGAGGTCGGTTAAAATGGAAGCTATATCAGGTTATGGACCGATTCGGACCGTAGTTGGCACAGTTGTTGTAAGTCATAACAAAACACTACGTGAAAAATTTCAGCCAAATCGGACAAAAATTGCGGCTCCCAGGGGCTCAAGAGGTCAAATCGGGAGATCGGTTTATATGGGAGCTATATCAGGTTTCAGACCGATTCGGATCGTACTTGACAGAGTCGTTGAGAGTCCCAAGAGAACATTATGTGCAAAATTTCAGCCAAATCGGACAAAATTTGTGTCTTCCAGAGGCTTGAGAAGTCATATTGGGAAATCGGTTTATATGGGAGATATATTAGGTTATAGACCGAAGTACGGTCCACTTCTCGCAGTTGTTGAAAGTCATAACAGAACACTATGTGTAAAATTTCAGCCAAATCGGACAAAAATTGTGTCTTCCAGGGGCTTTATATGGGAGCTATATTAGGTTATAGACCGATTTGGACCGTACTTCTCGCAGTTGTTGAAAGTCATAACAGAACACTATGTGCAAAATTTCAGCCAAATCGGACTAAATTTGTGTCTTCCAGTGGCTCAAGAAGTCAAATCGGGAGGTCGGTTTATATGGGAGCTATTTCTAAATCTGAACCGATGTGGCCCATTTTCAATTCCAAAAGACCTTAATCAATATTAAGTATCTGTGCAAATTTTCAAGCGGCTAGCTTTACGCGTTCGACCGCTATCGTGATTTTGACAGATGCTCGTACGGATGGCTAGATCGAATCAGAATGTCGAGACGATCCAGAATATTTATGGTGTTACTAACGGAATGACGAGGTTAGTATACCTCCATCCCTTGGTGGTGGGTATAAAAAGTTCGAAAATATCGTAAATATTACAAAAATTAAAAGTCTTCAATGTAATATCAGCAGACAGTGTTTGCTGATATCAGCAGACTAATTTTTCTGAGTGTAAGGGTTATAACCTTCAAGGTTATAATCCATTTATCTTCCCTTTCACTGAGCCTTGTTAACCCTTTATTTATCTACTGTAGCCTCTTTCTCTTGATAAATAATAAATTTGTAAATAATTTTTCCTTTTTTCCTCTCCTCTCTCTCTCTCTCTCTTTGCAGTACGATCCCAATGCCGCTGTCGTGGAACACCATCATCAACAGCAGCAACAGCATCAGCCGAAATCACATCGTTCACATCATCATACCTCACCGGATGGTCGCGAGACCAAACCCTACAAATGTACCCAATGCACCAAATCATTTGCCAATTCATCGTACCTCTCCCAGCATACACGCATCCATTTGGGCATTAAGCCCTATCGCTGCGAAATCTGTCAGCGCAAGTTCACCCAGCTCTCACATCTGCAACAGCACATACGCACCCATACGGGTGACAAGCCCTACAAGTGTCGTCATGCCGGCTGTCCGAAGGCCTTCTCACAACTCTCCAATCTCCAGTCACATTCGAGGTGCCATCAAACCGATAAACCCTACAAATGTAACTCATGCTACAAGTGCTTCACCGACGAGATGACCCTGCTGGAGCACATACCCAAGCACAAGGATTCCAAACACCTGAAGACGCACATATGCAACTTGTGTGGCAAATCCTATACCCAAGAGACATATCTGGAGAAACACTTGCAGAAGCATGCCGAGAAGGCGGAGAAACAGCAGCAAAAACATGCCAATCTCAGTATGCAACATCATGTGCCAGCCGGCGGCATTGGCTTGAGTCTGCAGCGGCAGGTGGTCATGAATGCGGCGGTGGCGGGTGATGCCAATGCGGCCTACTGGGCCAAGATGAGTGCTGATGGTGCGGTAAATGCTGCCACCCTGGCAGAGGCCATACAACAACAGCAACAGGCCCAGGCTCAACAGCAACAGGCTCAGAATGGTTACAATTTCTCAACGCTGCAACATCAACAGCAGCAACAACAACAGGAGCTGCTGCAACATCATCAGCGTTTGGTCAATGGCACGGCCAATGGCAGCGGGGGTGGCGGTGGAGGCGACAGTGCCAACAGCGGCAATACTCCCAACCACTCACAAAGTCCCATTGAGCAGGGTGAGGATCTGGTGATACGTCAGACCTCACAGGCGCAGCAACAACACCAGCAACAGCAGCATCAACAACAACAGCAGCAACAACAACAGCAACAATCCCACTCGCCCAACAATATGGTGGTGGTCAACTCTTCGCCCTATGATGTTAAGACCACATCGGCGTTCACACCCATTCCCACAGCACCACCCCATTTGCAAGCGGCCGCCTTAGCCCAACAAAGACCGCCCCCAGCGGCCGCCTATATATATCAACAAAATGCTGCCGCAGCAGCAGGATTTCCCACGCAGCTGATATCACTGCATCAGATACGCAATTATGCCCATCAACCGGGAGCAGCAGCCGGACTGCTGGCCGGAGATCACCTTTTGGGCCTCAGCGTTACAGCCGGTGGAGCGGGGGGCAAAGACAAGAGCCAATAGTATAACTCTCCCCTGTCGTCGCCATCAGCATCGAGTACGAGTTCATCGACAGCCTCATCGGCTAAAAGGCAAAAATTTTTCCAAAACTCCTCGTCAACGCAACACCACCGACCGCGACAGTCGCAGGCACAGCCACCACCTGAAGATTCAATGGAAGCCTCTCCTGAGGAGAGCTGAACAAGGTTAAGTGGCTAGGCATGTAGATTGAATGATGACGCATGAGAAATCATAGAAAGGTGATGGTGCTAAGTAAGACAAACACACACACACATATACAAAAAAAAGAAAACAAATATGGCGAGAATCTTTTAAGAGACAAACTTATCATTTCACCCCGTAGTTTAAGAGCAAGACGTTATGTGAGAAGCGATATTTTGAAAATATGAAAACGTTACAAACAAAAATCTTAACGCAAATGTAGAGTAACTATCAAACCGAAACTAAGATAAGTCGATTAGTCGAGAGTAGAAACAAAAACAAAAAGAAAAAAACAATTTGAAATTGTTTAGAGTTTTTAGTTTATTTTTCTGCATTGATACTACAAAACGTATCAAAGACCTCTTTAAATTTTCTAAAATGGACACAAAGAAAGGCTTTCAGTTAAGACCTCAGTGGGTTATTGTGTGAAGGGATAAAACCAAGATAAATTCATTTACAGGTAAAGTACCGCAAACAGCCAAGTCAAATTTTTCTAGCGGTGTACGCCATCTGTCAACGCATTTTCATAACGTTCGGTTGTGTGTGTGTGCATTATAGTTAAGAACTATAACACACACATACACAACAAAAAATGACGCCAAGCAGCAACATACTCAAAATCAGAATTGTTGTTGTAGCAGTGTGTTGTACACAGAGGCGGCAGCCCTTGTCGATTAAGCTGCCAATAGACGATAAGACTTGCCATATGAGCTGAGACTTTCTGTATTAATAAAGGTGCCATCACACTACATGTTCTTGTCTTATGACATGACAAATTTTGCTATTGTTAAAGTTGCACACATAATGCAATACAAATGAAATTAACACATGAAAATAACTTTTCAAAATAGCACAGTTATTTTTTCGATTCAGCTGTTTTTGTTGTGAGTTGAATGAAAGCAACCCCAAATTGTTATCATAACTTTATGATTTGAACAGCTTACTCACAATTTTAACAATTTGTAGCCATAAAAAAACTACTTTTTCTCACATTTTTAGGTCATGTCATATAAAAATAACATACTAGTGTGACAAGGCGGATTTAATAAGGTGGTCTCACGCGAACAGCTGTTAACAGTCGGCCAGGTTTGACGGTATTAAGATGTCAGATTTTTGTTTGCATTCTCTTTATTGTCATCTTATTTCTCGCATATTCATACACGCACACAAATTTCATTGTTTGTGTTGGCAAAACGTCGATCAGCTTGTTGACAAGTTGGCGGATTGCACCATATGATTTGTGGTTGTTGTACAAATGAGATCACCTTTAATTGTTTCGCCATGCTAATAGCAAAAATGATAAATCGATGTGTACAAATTTCAGAGTAGCTGTTTTTGAAATTACGTATGACATGTCTTATCGTCTAATGGCAGTTTAAGGACTCCATCGGGTCAATACGCTGTGTACAACCAGCTACCAAGGGATTGTGAAAATCAGAGTTGCACAATACACCGATTTTGACAGATAGTGTGCTCGTTTTTTTTTGTTGTTCGCCAACTGCTCCTACCTATAAATCATTTTATCTTGGATAAAACTATTCAATAGTAATAATATTCTATAATAGCCTTATGGGTCCCTTACACTTGGGGATTTATTCTAAACATTTTTCTTTTCCTCTACAAATATTAAAATTTATTTTCATAAAAAAATCTTTGAGTATTGACGACCCATAGTCCTTCAAATCCGAATTTGCACCCTATAAACATTTTAAAACTACATGACATCTTTTTATTTAAGTTCCATAACCTCTAAAGCAAATTTTTAGACAAAATCTTTAAGTGTGAAGAACCCAAAATAATAAAAAAAAAAAAAATACGAACTTGCTTCATGTGCATAGTTTAAAAGCTAGTTTAAATCGTTTGTTTTTAAGATTATATAACCTAAAAATTCACTTTTTAGGTTATATAATCTAAAATTTCGCAGTGTGAACGACCCAAAGTTCTTCCAATCTGAATTTGCCCCTGTAAATACTTTTAAAGCTATATTAAATCTTTTTATTTAAATTCCATAACCTCAAATGCAAATCTAAAAAAAAAATTCTTTAAGTGTAAACGACCCATAATAAAAAAAATACGAATTTGTTTCAAGGCAAACTATAACTAATTTTTGAGTTTAAAATATAAAATCGATTTTTATACCCTTCATCATGGAGGCCACCGTAGCGCAGAGGTTAGCATGTCCGCCTATGACGCTGAATGCCTGGGTTTGAATCCTGGCGAAACCATCAGACGGTGGTTTTCCCCTCCTAATGATGGCAACATTTGTGAGGTACTATGCCATGTAAAACATCTCTCCAAAGAGGTGTCGCACTGCGGCACGTCGTTCGGACTCGGCTATAAAAAGGAAACCCCTTTTCATTGAGCTTAAAACTTGAATCGGACTGCACTCATTGATATGTGAGAAGTTTGCCCCTGTTCCTTAGTGGAATGTTCATGGGCAAAATTTGCATTTGCATACCCTTCATAGGATGGGGGCATACTTATTTCGTCATTCCGTTTGTAGCCCCTCGAAATATGTATCTAAGACCCCATAAAGTATATACATTGTTGATCGTCATAACATTTAAGACGATCTAGCCTTGTTCGTTCGTCTGTCAAAAGCACGCTAAATTTCATAGGAGTTAAACAAGGCGCTTGAAATCTTGCATAAATAAAGGGTGATTTTTTTGAGGTTAGGATTTTCATGCATTAGTATTTGACAGATCACGTGGGATTTCAGACATGGTGTCAAAGAGAAAGATGCTCAGTATGCTTTGACATTTCATCATGAATAGACTTACTAACGAGCAACGCTTGCAAATCATTGAATTTTATTACCAAAATCAGTGTTCGGTTCGAAATGTGTTCAAATTTTGACAAATTTTTTTCAGCGATGAGGCTCATTTCTGGTTGAATGGCTACGTAAATAAGCAAAATTGCCGCATTTGGAGTGAAGAGCAACCAGAAGCCGTTCAAGAACTGCCCATGCATCCCGAAAAATGCACTGTTTGGTGTGGTTTGTACGCTGGTGGAATCATTGGACCGTATTTTTTCAAAGATGCTGTTGGACGCAACGTTACGGTGAATGAACACATTTCGAACCGAACACTGATTTTGGTAATAAAATTCAATGATTTGCAAGCGTTGCTCGTTAGTAAGTCTATTCATGATGAAATGTCAAAGCATACTGAGCATCTTTCTCTTTGACACCATGTCTCAAATTCCACGTGATCTGTCAAATACTAATGCATGAAAATCCTAACCTCAAAAAAATCACCCTTTACTACTTGTTAGTGGAGGTCGGTTGGGATTCTGAATGGGGCAAATCGGTCCATGTTTTGATATAGCTGCCATATAAACTGATCTTGGGTCTTGACTTCTTTATCTTTTAATCTGATATAGCTGTCATGTAAACTGATCTCCCGATTAGACTTCTTGAGCTTCTGAAGGGAGCACTTTTTATCCGATTTGGCTGAAATTTTGCGTATGTCGTTTTGGTATCAATTATGCTCTAAATCGGTTGGTTACCTGATATAGCTGCCATATAAACCGATCTCCGAATTTGATAGTCTGAGCCACTGGAGGGCGGAAGTTTTATCCGATTTGCTTGAAATTTTGGAGGTGGTGTTTTTCTATGACTTGTACGAGATGTAAGAGATCTGTAAGTGTGAACGACCCATGGGGCTCATACAACAAATCTTTGAATTTACTTCATATGCATACTTTCAAAACAAAATCGATTTTTAAGTTGCATAGGTTAATACTGGATTAACTGAATAAGGTAAAGCCCAGCCATCAGCCGACATACAATTTGTTTTATTTTTTGGCAGTACTTAGCATTGAGGATGTCAACTTGTTCTCTTTTTACATTTAAGCTTTGTTTATATTTTCTTCTATATGATGACATTTTCAATCGGTATATTTGACATCCTTAATGATGTTTATGGGGCCTATCCACTTTATGTTTTCGCATGTGACCTTAAACCCCGTTTACACTGCTCATTAAATCCGGATTTAAGGCTCTCGTCAGCTGATTTTATAAAGGGAAAGGAAAACAGACGACCGAGTCATTAAATCCGGATTTAAAGAGCAGTGTAAACGAGATTTAAACTTCTATCAGTGAATCCTGGGTTAAAAGGTGAATTTTGGATACAAAAAAATTTCAATTTAAAGCTTTGTTAGTGTAATTTTCCATTTAAAATTTGCAGGAGAGTTAGAACACGCTATACTCTCTTTTGTTTCTGAGCCAATCGGCTCAGAATCACTTTCTGATTCAATTTAGCTATGTCTGTCTGTGCTAAGGCGGTTAACAGTCGGTCAGGTTTGACAGTATTAGGATGACAGATTTTTGTTTGCATTCTCTTTCTTTTCTCGCATATTCCATTCCTTTCTCGCATATTCCCTGCTCCATATTCCTTAATAACTTTTCCTTCGACTGCTTGTGGTTTGCTTCGATTCGCCGTATGGGACGTTTACACCTAAAGAAATATCTGTAAGATTTTTCTTAAAATTTTGAAAAAAAAATTATTTTCTCAATGAAATTTAAGTCGAAAATCTTCTTAAAAAATTCTTCAACTGTTTTTCACCTGGAGGGTCGTCACCTTATGGGTCGTACAAACAAAAATTTTTTTTAATATCTGTGCAAAAATGACAGAAATTGTTAGTTAAAAGATTAGATATCAGCTTTTTAAACAAGATAAGTATTGTTTTGTATAATACCGGCACGTTTGCGTCGAAATTCGATGTCTTCTAGAGGCTAAAGTATTTTGTAACAAATTTTTGGCACTTTTTCAAAAAAATCCTAACATGTGTACGCTCCATTAGAATTTTTTTCATTGAAACTTAAAAAGAAGTTTGCATATTTTTTAGATAAAAAGGACTCCAAAAGTATAATTCTACACATCGCATGAAGTTGTTATCTTGAGAAACCAACAAATAGTGGAATATTTCCTGTGTTGTTATATTCTATTTACATAACCCTAAAAGCCTTTCTTTGTCTTGCATTGCTTTGTAATAAAAAATAAAACATTCGACAACTCTTTCCCCTTAAAAATATTTCAAACCTCAGGTTAGTTTCGAAATAACTTCGTATGTTTATTTTTTATAAAAACTCTACATTTTTATAAGTTGTAAAAGGATTTAGGATAAATTTAATCTAAAATAATAAAAATAAAACAATTTCAATAAGTTATAATACTCTGTGCCACAATAGTGGTAAAGGATACACAAATATCTGTTTGTGGAAATGGAAAAGGAACGGTTTTTTATCCCATTTTTTCTACAAACTGAGAATTACCGCAAGAGTATAAACCTTGATTTCTTTACAAAGAGGTGCTGCTTTGAGAAACGCCTTTCGGCTGAAAACAATTTTTTGTATTGCCCAAAACGAAACGAGACTTTCTTACGATTTGACTCTTTTGGTCCTTTTGCCTTCACAACTTAAAAAAATCCCAAGAGTTTTTTTATTTATAATATTTTCTATTTTTTTTACTAAACTTCAGGATTCACTGAATAAGGTTAAGCCAAGCGATCAGCCGACATAGAATTTGTTTAATATTTGGCAGTACTTGACATTGAGGATGTCAACTTGTTCTCTTTCTACATTCATTCTTTGTTTACGTTTTCTACTATTTGATGACATTTTCAATCGACAGATTTGGCATCCTCAAAGATGTTCATGGGGCCTATACACTTTATGTTTCCGCAAGTAACCTAATCTTCTCTTAGTGAATCCTGCCTAAAATCCAAGAAAAACTCTTTGATATTTGGAAAAATCAATGCCTAAGTAAGGCATTTTTTTCAAATATTTCATGACTTTTTCTTAAAGGCCCTACCAATAAAGAATTTATTTATTTATTATGTTTATTGCTGGCTCAAAACCATAAAATAAAATTTTCTCCCGGTGAGATTATAATCTATACGTACATATGTGAAAAGTCTACAGGGAATTTTTATTATTAAAAAAAAAATAAATTCTTCAATTAATATTTTTTTTTTTTAATTTAAGAGTATAACAAAAAAAAAATTCCATTGCTAAAATTTCTGGTCATTAAGCTCGTCTCGAAAGAGAAATAAAGGGAAAACAATTTACAATTGAACCTCCCAGCAGAGTTTTCAGCAGCTTTGTAAGGGAAGTTCGAACTGGTACACTAGATTCACTGCTGGAATTATTAGACAATGTCCCACTTGAATACTCTTCCACTATGTTTGCAGGAACAGGAAATCATTATCACTCCCATATTTGAAATCGTAACATGTTCTCTCACTCATAAAATGTCGTGCCGAAACCTAAAAACAATGCTACAACACATAAATGTGACTCTGTATGCTGAGGAGGAAGCACCCGCTTACCCTAGTGCAACCAAAATGCACTAATTTCAGCATTAACATTTTTTGCATCAGAATAATTAACGCTTTAGAATAAGTATATTCTTCACTTAAACAATCACCAAAAGTAGCGCTGAATTCAGCGCAAGAAACAATTGCGCTTAGAGTATGCACACAGCAATGTTAGTGCATCCAGTTTTATGAAGATTGTTTGCTGGGATATATCTGCATTGTCTTCATTCTTGTGTACGGCACATATTAAGCTGATGTTCCAATATACGAGTTGGCGTTTTTCTGGACTGATTGCACATACATGCTGATGCCCAGGTGTCTTCAGCTTGTCCCCTTCAGTCTTAAATAGTTCAGCTGGCAACCAATCGGCTCCTGCTGCCTTGTTGTTCTTCAGCCAGGCAAACGCTACCTACACCCTTCCGACTAGGCATTATTTGTTCTATACCATGATCAGGAAATGGTTTTTCCGGCAAAGTTGGATAGCCGTAGCTGGAGAAAATGGTATTTTCATAGCCTAAACTTGAATCGGACTGCACTCATTGATGTGTGAGAAGTTTCCCCCTATTCCTTAGTGAAATGTTCATTGGCAAAATTTGCATTTGCAAGTACACCATCTATTATCACAGGGAGTTCCCCAAGGCGGGATGTTATCTCCGGCACTGTTTAACCTCTACCTATCCTCCATTCCACCCCCTCCGGGCGGCATAGAGATTATCATATGCGGACGATTGTACGATCATGGCATCAGGCTCCCCGGATTGATGGCATCAGCGATAGGTTAAACATCTACCTCAACGAACTTGCCTCCTATTTCGTTGCAAGAAATTTGAAGATATCTGCCACCAAATCTTCAGCCACTTGCCTCCTATTTCGCTGCAAGAAATTTGAAGATATCTGCCACTAAATCTTCAGCCACATTGTTCACTACATACACGCATGAGGTGTGTAGGGAGCTGAAAGTGATGTTTGACGAAGCCACAATTCCGACCATCAAGTGTCCCATTCAACAGATCCTACAAACTCACCTCACATGCCACAGCAATTTGCGGTAGAGTCAAAAGTAGAAGCAAGGGGTGCTGACAAAGAAACCTTCGTCAGCTTTGTGACACGCAGTGGAAATGACCCTGGGGTCATTTTAGGGGAGTGTACAAGAAATACGATTTTTTTTGATTTCCCCGTAACCTACACTTCAGCCAGCCCATATCCCGAATTTGTCTTTGAGCCTCTAGATGGCACAATTGTTATCCGATAGGGTTGATGATTTCGCTTATAATCTTAAACATCTATTTAAAGTATGATCCCAATTGGTCCATAACCTGATAGAGGCCCCATATAAATCAAATCCCCAGTTATACTACTTGAGCCCCTAGAGCGCGCATATCATATCAGATTGGACTGAAAATTTGCAGGAAGACTTCTTTTATGACCTCCAACATCTATGTTAAGGCGTAATTATTATGTTTGACGATTTTGCTTATAACCTCGAACATCTATGCAAAGTAATATCAGAATCGGTCCCTTACCTGATATAGTTGGGATATAAATCCATCTCCCGATTTTATTTCTTAAGGCTTTAGAGGAGGAAATTCTAATCCGATTGGGCTGGAATATTGCATCATTACTTCTCTTCCAACACCT
The DNA here is from genome assembly GCF_963082655.1 of Stomoxys calcitrans. Classification (NCBI taxonomy): domain Eukaryota; kingdom Metazoa; phylum Arthropoda; class Insecta; order Diptera; family Muscidae; genus Stomoxys; species Stomoxys calcitrans. Next base: position 209,609,125 of record NC_081553.1, read on the forward strand.
ATGTCTAGAATGGTCCAAATGGGTCCCTAACCCTATAAAGCTCCCTTGTAAACCGGGTTTCCGATTTTGGTTTTGAACCTCTAGAGGGCGTAATTTTTATCCCATAGGGCTGAAAATCAGATGCAAATCTATGCAAACTATGATCCGAATCAGTCCCTGATGTAGGTCCCATATAAACCGATCTTCAATTATATTTCTTGAGCCTCAAGAGGCCGCATTTATTATCCTTTGGGCTGAAATTTTGCACTTTGCTTTCTTTTATGACCTCCGATATTTGTGCTAAGAATGATCCAAATGTGTTCCCAACTCAATACACCTTCCATTAAACCGGGTTCCCGATTTTAGGTTTGAGCCTCCAGAGGGTGAATTTCAGATAGGGCTGAAATTCAGCTCAATAATTTCGCTTATAACCCCCAACATCTATGCAAACTATGATTCGAATCTGTCCATAACCTGATGTAGATCCCATATAAACCCATCTTCCAATCATATTTCTTGAGCCTCAAGAGGGCGCATTTTTTATGCGATTGGGCTAACATTTTGCCTAATAACTTTTCATATGACCTCCAACATTTGTGCTAGGTGAGATCAAAATCTGTTCCCAACCCGATAAAGGTCCCATACTAATTTAATTTGGAACCTCCAGAGGGCGCAATTGTACTTCTTGAGCCTCCAGAGGGCGCAATTGTTCTACGATTAGTCTGTCATTCTGCACCTTGGTTTCTGTCATAACTTCCAACATCTATGTCAGGTATGGTTGGAGACGGTCCATAAAGCTTTAAAGCTCCCATCAAAACGCATCTCCCGATTTTATTTCTTTAGTCTCTAAAGGGCGCAATTGTCATACGAATTGGCTGTAAATTTGCACGGTGGCCTTGTTTTTGATCTCCAGCATCCAAGACAAGTATGATCCAAATCGGCTTCTAACCCCATATGAACCCATCTCTAGATCTTACTTATTGAGCCCTATATATCGCTCCCATAAAAACCCATCTCCCGTATATACTTCTTGGGCATCTAGAGGGCTCAATTGTTATTCGATTGGTCTGGTACTTTGCACGTAGGGTTCTGTCATGACTTTCAACATCTATGTCAAGTATGTTTGGAATCGGTCCATAACCTTATTCAGCTCTCATAAAAACCCATCTGCCGATTTTACTTCTTGAGCCTCTAGAGGGCGCAATTGTTATACGAATTGGTTGAAATTTTGCACGGTGGATTTGTTTTTGATCTTCAGTATTCAAGACAAGTATGGTATAAATCGGTCTCTAACCCCAATTAGCTCCCCTATAAACCGATCTCTAAAACTTACTTCTTGAGCCCTATATAACACCCATAAAAACCCATCTCCCGATTTCACTTCTTGGGCCTCTAGAGGGCTCAATTGTTATTCGATTGGTCTGGTACTTTGCACGTAGGGTTCTGTCATGACTTTCAACATCTATGTTAAGTATGTTTGGAATCGGTCCATAACCTTATTCAGCTCTCATAAAAACCCATCTGCCGATTTTACTTCTTTAGCCTCTAGAGGGCGCAATCGTCATACGAATTGGCTGAAATTTTGCACGGTGACTTTGTTTTTGATCTACAGCATCCAAGACAAGTATGATACAAATCGGTCTCTAACCCCATTTAGCTCCCCTATAAACCGATATCTAGATCTTTCTTCTTGAGGCCTATATAGCACCCATAAAAACCCATCTCCCGATTTCACTTCTTGAGCTTCCAGAGGGCGCAATTGTTCTACGATTAGTCTGTCATTCTGCAACTTGGTTTCTGTCATAACTTCCAACATCTATGTCAGGTATGGTTGGAGACGGTCCATAAAGCTTTAAAGTTCCCATCAGAACCCATCTCCTTCTTTTTTTACTTCTTGAGCCTCTGGAGGGCGTAATTTATCTACCATGTGTTTGAAATTTTGCACGGTGGCTTTGCTTTTGATTTCCAACATCCAAGAGAAGTATGATACAAATCGGTCTCTAACCCCATATAGCTCCCATATAAACCGATTTCTAGATCTTACTTTGTGATCCCTATATAGCTCCCATAAACACCCATCTCGCGAATCTACTTCTAGAGCCTCTAGAGGGCGCAATTGTTATCCGATTGGTCTGTTACATTTCTTTCCATATTTTGTTGTATAAATTTCCTTGTCATAGCTGATTGAGATAAATTTCCTTTAGACTTTTCCATACCATAAGGAAAACTTCAATAAAATGACGTAAATAAAGATTTTTGTTAATTTTTTTTAACATTTTTCATTTCAAGATATTCTTTCTCCCTTACACTCTGGACTAACTTATTATGTATATTAAAGAAAATAGTCTCTCTATCTTCCATACATTATTCGGATTAGAAGGTCACTCTCTTTCCCCCCCTCAAAACCCACCTTCCCCTATAGCCTATAAAAATTGATATCGATAATCTTTGTAGTTCGTCAAAGAATTAAAGCTTAATGAAAACGAAATAAAAAACGTTGTATACTTGATTTAACCAGAGGAACAATACCAAGTACTGTTTCTCAGTTAAAGGAAACTAATTTAAAAAATTAAATAAAAACTAAAATCACTAGTTGTAGCTTTTCCATTACAAAAAAAACTTTAATTCCCTTTATTTAACACAGAGAAAAGAAAAACATTTGGAATAAATTTATATTATGATATATTTTTTGTAAATTTTAAGTTTTAATTTACATAACAGGCTCTGTATGTACTCGTAGCATAAAAACCCCTCAAAACAAATATTAGTTATACAAAAAAAAAAACACACAATATACATAAATACAGAAAAAAAATCATAAATAATAATTGATTATTAAGCCACCACCAAGCACACAAAACAAACCATATACATATTATAAAGCTAAATACAAATCAACACAATAATATACATACAGTAGTATAGTTCGAAATACCCCTATCTTCCACCCCACCCCCCATTGAATGATTTATGATAATTATTATTAAGAAGTAACAAAAAAACAACAAGAGAAAATTAATCTATCAACTTACCCCTTACCGTAAGTGTAGACATTATGTATGTATATCGCTACTAATGAATTATGAAACATGAATTTTTTAGTTTTTAACAACTATACCATAATATATGGTTTAATATATAATATATTTGTTTTTTTTTTTTAATAATATATATATACATATATATTTCATAATGCATACAAAATACATCTGATAATTACTTTAATATTAATTAAATCTATATATACACAGTTTTTCTTTCTTTCATTGTATGTACCTATATATAAATATTTTTCTGTATGTATTTTAGCATATAAATGATAATAAGAATAAAAAAAAAATAACAATCATATGTAAGCTATATAATTTTAATGCTAAATAAAAATTTTCTTTAAAAAGTATTTCATAAAAAATTAAAAAAAAAGAACATTGCAGTTTTATTTCGTACAGTTTTGGTTTACATATTTTTTTTATATGACCATATAAGTGCAAATCCGACGATAATATATATGGAAGCTATATCCACATCTGAACCGATTTTGATGAAATCTTTCATATATGCTAAGATCAGTAACAGAACAATCTAAGCCAAATTTTTTGCATATCGGTTGAAAATTTTAACTACTACGGCCAGTTAAGTGCCAACCGGGCGATACTTATATATGAGAGTTATATCTAAATCTGAACCGATTTTTACCAAAACCAATAGCGTTCATCCATGGGCAAAAAAAAAGTAAAATGTGCAAAATTTCGTGGCGATTGGACAAACAACAAGACCTGTACCTTGATTACAAGAATACATGAACTCACATGACTGAATCGAATCAGAAAGTGATTCTGAGGCGATCGGTATGCTTATCAATGGGTCTAGCTCTTTTCGTTCTTTGCGTTGCAACCCAAAGGCACGAACTTATAATACCCTGTACCACAGTGGTGGTGTAGAGCATAAAAATTGCTGAAAGAACTTATATACCAGGGTCAAATATATACAAGATTTTAATGATATCCTACAACATCTCGAAATATTGATCTGTGAACCTATAAAGTATATATAGGGTCGTGATTGTCTTAACATTTGAGTCGATGAGCAAACCGCTTGAAATTTTGCAAATATACTTCTCATTTATGCAGGCCGTTGGGGATTGGAAATATGCCAAGAGCTGCCATATAAACCAATTCCGCATTCTTGAGCTCTTAGAGAAAGCAATTCTTATTTCATTTTGCACAATGACTGCTCATATTCATTCATGGTCTAAATCAGTCCAGGTAGTTCCCTTATTTCTTTCGATTCTAGAGGGCGCTGAAAACTTGCACAATGATTTCTGCTAGGGCAGGCCGTTTGGGATTGGAAATAGGCCAAATTAAGAAAGAGCTGCCATATAAACCAATTCCGCATTCTTGAGCTCTTAGAGAAAGCAATTCTTATTTTATTTTGCACAATGACTGCTTATATTCATTTATGGTCTAAATCAGTCCACAACCTGATATAGTTCCCTTATTTCTTTCGATTCTATTTTTTCAACCGCTAGAGGGCGCTGAAAACTTGCACAATGATTTCTACTAGGACTTTTAACAAGTAAAACAAGAATTAATCGAATCGTTTCCATGTAATCTTATTTCTCATTTTGATCTCTTGAAAACCTACAACAATTAATTGTCATCTAAATATAAAATTCCTCAAAGGAATGTTCATGGGGAAATTTGCTTTTGAAATCAGAAACCTTCCTCCTATGCAAAGACCGATTCAGATTTTGTGCCATAAACCCTTAAACCACAATCAGCAGCCCAAAAGATCGGTGTCCATAGCAGTGGTGAAAAACCACGCCCTGTTGCCTATTCCTGGTGGTATGTATCCTTTCCGAGGTAACTAGAACTGGCAAAATATCGATATTTTATTTTTTTTTTCTGAATATCGATTGACATTTTTCCTATCGATACTATCGGCAAAGTTAATTTTTTTTGGCAAAATTGATCCGATTTTGAAATTAGCATTACGCTTATAGAGGGAGCAATTTTCATCCATTTAGGCTAAAATTTGTTCTCTCACTTCCATCTGACTTTATTAAATTTGGTTTATTTCGTGTGTCCATAAATTTTTCTTCTATATTAATATATCTACTGATTTTTTCTTTTCATTTTTGTTTGAAATAAAGTTGACGGGAAACTCACGATAGTATCGATACTAACGATATTTATTATAGGAAATATCGAAAATATCGAATATTGCGATTATCGTAGTTTGCCAGCTCTAGAGGTGAACCCAATACTGAACTTCATCAGTATTGGGTTCGCCTTTAGCGAAGGCATGTTATTTATACATCCCGTAATTCCGTTCTCCACACCTGCATTCCTTAATGCCGCCTCTATGGCAAATTAATGTAAAGACCCCGTCAATGTACATGTCCCTGCAGAAACGCCACCAGCCTAGATTCCTTTAAGTGAAGAGTCCTTTTCAGGTGATGCACGACACTATGAAGCGTAATATTGATCCATCTGTTCTTGATATATGAATGCTGGCAACTGGAGAAAAAAGTTGCCAAAAGTGAAACTTATTGGGCTAAAGTCTTAGTTATTTCATAGAGCATGGATGAATAAGGATGAACTTATCAGAATTTTGATGAACTCGAGTTAGTTTGGGTTAAAGTGGTAGTCCACCATCACACTCACTTTGACATTTTTGTCCATTGTGATACCACAGGAACAGGAGAAGGAAGATGACTTAAAGTTTCTTCCGTCGAAGCATCCAGATCGCATTAAAAAGCCCTACAACTTGCGAATGTTGAAATCAACTAAATCCGACAAGTTCTCAAAGATGTGAGAGCCTAAAGTAGAACTCTTTCCGAAAGCCAATGTGGGACTTGTACAGCAGATGTTCTATAGTCTCTTCTTCTTCGATGTCCTAACAGCTTCTGCAAAAGTCGTTGCTGGCAAGCTTCAATCTGTCAGCATGTTTTCATGGCGGAGTAATGAGGAATGGAAGAGCTGAAGATTTGGCAGTGTTGGCCATTGCACTGCCGTTAATAATCTTGGTTAACCCAAAGCATTTGGTAGGCGGTGAACGGGCATGTAGAACTAACTATGGAACAGCGAAACGGTCTGCAGGACGACCAAAATCCTTTGGATAGATCCGTATCGTGAGAAGTGGAGGCTATAAATGAAAGAAAGCAGGATTGAGGAAAAACTATAGCTTTCGGCATCATAACGGTAGACACGGGACTACGAGCTCACTAATTGATTTCAGTTATAACAAGTAAAAACGTGCTAAGTTCGGCCGGGCCGAATTTTATATACCCTTCACCATGGATCGCATTAGTCGAGTTCTTTTCCCGGCATCCCTTCTTAGGCATAAAAGGATATAAGAAAAGATTTGCTCTGCTATTAGAGCGATATCAAGATATGGTCCGGTTTGGACCACAATTAAATTATATGTTGTAGACCTGTGTAAAATGTCAGCCAATTCGAATAAGAATTACACCCTTTGGGGCCTCAAGAAGTAAAACAGAGAGATCGATTTATATGGGAGCTGTATCGGGCTATAGACCGATTCAGACCATTATAAACACGTCTGTTGATAGTGATGAGAGAATCCGTCGTACAAAATTTCAGGCAAATCGGATAATAATTGCGACCTCTAGAGGCTCAAGAAGTCAAGATCCCAAATCGGTTTATATGGCAGCTATATCAGGTTATGAACCGATTTGAACCTTATTTGACACAGTTGTTGAAAGTAAGAATAAAATACGTCTTGCAAAATTTCAGCCAAATCGGATAGGAATTGCGCCCTCTAGAAGCTCAAGAAGTCAGGTCCCCAGATCTGTTTATATGGCAGCTATATCAGGTTATGAACCGATTTGAACCATACTTGGCACAGTTGTTGGATATCAAAACACAATACTATGTGCCAAATTTCATTCCAATCGGATAAGAAATGCTCACTCTAGAGGCTCAAGAAGTCAAGACCCAAGATCGGTGTATATGGCAGCTATATCAAAACATGGACCGATATGGCCCATTTACAATACCAACCGACCTTCACTAATAAGAAGTATTTGTGCGCAATTTTTTTCCTATTTGGCTGACATTTTGTACAACGACTTCTCCTATGATCATGAATGTACGTGCCAAATATGTTCTGAATTGGTTGATAACCTGATATAGCGAATCTCCCGATTTTACTTCTTGATCCCCTATAGAGGGTAATTCTTATACGATTTGGCTGAAATTTTTCACAATGACTTCTTCATCTCAAACATCTAAACCAAGTTTGGGACGAATCGATCCATAACCATGTATAGCTCCAATAGCATAGCAATTTTTATCCATTACCTGTCAAAGAACTTGACAAGTGCGACCCATGGTGGAGGGTATACAAGATTCGAGCCGGCCGAACTTGGCACGCTTTTACATGTTTGAGGTCTCTTTTCAGCATTTAGAGCGTACAACAAGCCGATTTCTGGTTTAGGAGTTCGTGGCATGGGGCGGATCAATATTCGCTCCCTCTTTTCAACCTAACCTTACTTATATATGGGAGTTATATCTAAATCTGAACCGATTTTTATACCCACCACCGAAGGATGAGGGTATGTATATTCATTTTGTCATTCCGTTTTCAACACATCCAAATATCCATTACTGACTCTATAAGGTTCCGACGATCTAGCTGTGTCCTTCCGTCTGTCCGTCTGTCCGTCTGTTTTTTGAAATCAGGCTACAGTCTTTAAAAATAGAGATATTGAGCTGCAACTTTGCACGGATGCTTTTTTTTTTTTTTGTCCGTAGGCAGGTTAAGTTCGAAGATGGGCTATATCGGACTACATCTTGATATAGCCCCCGTAAAGACCGATCCGTCGATTTGAGGTCTTAGGCCATTAAAAGCCACATTTATTATTCGATTTCGCCGAAATTTGGGACAGTAAGTTGTGTTAGGCCACTCGACATCCCTCTTCAATTTGGGCCAGATCGGTCCAGATTTGGATATAACTGCCATGTAGACCGATCTCTCGATTTAAGGTCTTAGGTCCATAAAAGGCGTATCTATTGTCCGATTTTGCCAAAATTTGTGACAGTGAGATTTGTTAAGCCCCTCGATATCTTTCTTCAATTTGGGCCAGATCGGTTCAGATTGGGATGTAGCTGCCATATAGACCGATCTCTCGATTTAAGGTTTTGGGGCCATAAAAGAAGCATTTATTGTTCGATTTTGCCAAAATTTGTGACAGTGAGTTGTATTAAGCCCCTCGATATCTTTCTGTAATTTGGCCTAGATCGGAGCAGATTTGAATATAGCTGCCATATAGACCGATCTCTTGATTTAAGGTCTTAGGTCCTTAAAAGGCGCATTTATTGTCCGATTTCGCCGAAATTTGGGACAGTGAGTTGTATTAGGCCCCTCGATATCTTTTTTCAATTTGAGCCAGATCGATTCAGATTTGGATATAGCTGCCATATAGACCGATCTCCCGATATTAGGCTTTGTGCCCATAAAAGGCGCATTTATTGTCCAATTTCGCTGAAATTTGGGACAGTGAGTTGTATTAGGCCCCTCGATATCTTTCTGTTATTTGGCCTAGATGGGACCAGATTTGAATATAGCTGCCATATAGACCGATCTCTCGATGTAAGGTTTTGGGGCCATAAAAGGCGCATTTATTGTCCGATTTCGCCCAAATTTGGGAGAGCGAGTTGTATTAGGCCCCTCGATATCTTTTTTTCAATTTGGGCCAGATCGATTCAGATTTGGATATAGCTGCCATATAGACCGATCTCTCGATTTAAGGCTTTGTGCCCATAACAGGCGCATTTATTGTCCGATTTTGCCAAAATTTGTGACAGTGAGTTGTGTTGGGCCCCTCTACATCTTTCTTCAATTTGGCCTAGATCGGAGCAGATTTGAATATAGCTGCCATATAGACCGATCTCTCGATTTAAGGTCTTGGGCTCATAAAAGACGCATTTATTGTCCAATTTCGCCGAAATTTGAGACAGTGAGTTGCATTAGGCCTTTCGATATCCTTCTGTAATTTGGCCTAGATCGGACCAGATTTGAATATAGCTGCCATATAGACCGATCTCTCGATTTAAGGTTTTGGGGCCATAAAAGAAGCATTTATTGTTCGATTTCGCCGAAATTTGAGACAATGAGTTGTATTAGGCCCCTCGATATCTTTCTGTAATTTGGCCTAGATCGGACCAGATTTGAATATAGCTGCCATATAGACCGATCTCTCAATTTAAGGTTTTGGGGCCATAAAAGGAGCATTTATTGTCGGATTTTGTCAAAGTTTTGAGACAGTGAGTTGTATTAGGCCCCTCGATATCTTTCTTCAATTTGGGCCAGATCGGTTCAGATTTGGATATAGCTGCCATATAGACCGATCTCCCGATTTAAGGCCTTAGGTCCACAAATGACGCATTTGTTGGCCAATTTCGCTGAAATTTGGGACAGTAAGTTGTGTTAGGCCCTCGATATCTTTCTGCAATTTGGCCTAGATGGGACCAGATTTGAATATAGCTACCATATAGACCGATCTCTCGATGTAAGGTTTTGGGGCCATAAAAGGAGCATTTATTGTTCGATTTCGCCGAAATTTGGGATAGTGAGTTGTATTAGGCCCCTCGATATCTTTCTGTAATTTGGCCTAGATCGGACCTGATTTGAATATAGCTGCCATATAGACCGATCTCTCGATTTAAGGCTTTGTGCCCATAAAAGGCGCATTTATTGTCGAATTTAGCCAAAATTTGGGATAGTGAGTTGTATTAGGGCCTTCGATATCTTTCTGCAATTTGGGCCAGATCAGTTCAGATCTGGATATAGCTGCCATATAAACCAATCTCTCGATTTTAGGTCTTGGGCTCATAAAAGACGCATTTATTGTCCAATTTCGCCGAAATTTGGGAGTAAGTAAGTTTTGTAAGGTCCTTCGACATCCTTCTTCTAATTTGGACAAGATCGGTTCAGATCTGGATATAGTTGCCATATGACCGATTTCTCGATTTAAAGTCTTGGCCCCTTAAAAGTCGCCTTTATAATCCGAATTCGCTGAAATTACACAAGTGACTTATGTTAGACTTTGTGACATTTGTATCGTATATCGGCTCAGATCGGTCTGATATGAATTTAGCTACCAAAAAGACTAAAATTTTGTTCTATTCGTACTTATTAGACCATTCAATGGACCAAATCGGACCAGATTTCGGTATAGCTGCTATGGGGGCATAAATTATGCATTTTTCACCGGATTATGACGAAAGGTGGTTTATACCCGAGGTGATGAGTATCCAAAGTTCGGTCCTGCCTTGTTTTCAATTTCAATAGACTTTGTCGTTGGGACAAACAAAAAAAGCTCAGTGACAGATTTGAAGTTGATTAGATTGAAAATAGTACAGATAGACGGACAAACAGTTAGTCAGATGGACGAACAGACCTGCGGACATAACTAATCACATAAGATTCTGATACTATCACTATGCTTATTAATGGACCTATCTCTCCATCCCTCTTCGTGTTACAATAACGTAAATACTCTGTACCACAGTAGTTGTGCAGGGCACTCACATTTTTTCCGAAGTAGTAAAGATTTGACAATATTTCCTTAAAGAGTTTCTTAATTATTAGGATGCATTCTTCCATTGTTCGCTGGAGTGTTGAAATTTTTGCATAACATCTTTTGTGAATTTTAGGGCATTCCCAGCAAGCCTTTGCCAATATTTCGCATTGCAAATGATCCAAATCCCAAAAGAACCTTTTCCGCAAAGTGATTGTTCCATATACACATAGTTAACCACAACAAGGGAGGTTTCCGTTTTTTTTCCACAAGTATCCTCTTAAAGGATCACCTTCAAGAAAGGAAAGGATTCGCAAAGAAATTGGCAATGCACACATAACTGTGCCATTTGATAGGTTTGCTATTTTTGGGTGCCTTCGTTATTTGGCAATTAACCATTGTTGTGGATTGAATTGAACTACTTTTCAACAAAGGTTCTGAAGGATTCGCTAAGGATTGTTGGTTGGTTGATCGTGCAAGGATATCGAGACACACGACAATTAGCAATATGATTATGATTGTGATTATGGCAGATTTGTAGATTCTTTGTCTATTTTGGCATAATTTACAAGGGTTTGATTAACCATCGCTATTCAGCAGCAGAAGAAGGAAGGTGTTCACCTTAACCCTCTCAGCCTTGGTATCCTTTGGCCCTACAAAGATGTTTATTGAGACTGAAGGATTTGTTTTCATAACCTTTCAATATTAGTGCAGCTCTAAAGGGGGGCAAATTCTAAATTCAAACAAAATTTGCAATGATTTCTGTTGTTGTTGTTCTTGTTGGCTTTCGAATTTGCCGTCTTGGCTGGCAGTGCGGTAATTTGATACCAACAACCATCAACATCAGCATTATTGTATTTGATTATAAATTTTGCACGTTCCTTGCGGGCTGGTAGCTGTCAATTTTTTCTCTTTTTTTTTGGAAGGAAAGATTCATTATTATCACCTTTTGGCTGGTTTGTTGTTATTTTTTTTTCTAAATTTTTATTTTTTTTTTTTGCTTTTTCGGGTGATGAATCTTTTTTTGAGAAAAGTTTTGTTTGTTGTTTCTTTTTTATTGGCAGTTGATAATATGTTTGAGATTTTTGTTTTTTTTTTTCGAATGTCTTATTCGTCGTAATTGATACTTAATAAAATTGGCGTTGTTTTTGTGTCTCTTGATTTTTTTTTTGCCCCAGCATTGGTTTGACATTGCCACAAAAAATCTTTAAAATGAACGGGCGGATAGACGGACAGACAGTTTAGCAATTTTAATAAAGGGAAAGAGAGGGCAAGACAGCCAGCTTGCCTGATGGTATGGCTAACCGGATTGATTGTTTTGCAAAAATTATGAATCATTGCAATTAATTAAAATGCCAAAATCCATTTGGAATTTGATAGATTATCTCTGTCGTTTTTTGCCCATTTTTTTTTGCCAAATTTTATAAATGTGCACAAATTAGATAATTTAACTGAAATTGGCTGGGACTGGGTGAAAGTTTGCTGGCGGTATAATATTTCTTGAAAATGTTGTCAAGGCAATTAAGGAAACAAGAGGGTAAGTATCATACGGCTAGGCTAACAGTGATGTAATGATGTGATGCCCAAAAAGTAATTGCGGATTTTTCATATAGTCGGCGTTGACAAATATTTTCACAGCTTGTGACTCTGTAATTGCATTCTTTCTTCTGTCAGTTATCAGCTGTTACTTTTAGCTTGCTTTAGAAAAAAAGTGTAAAAAAGTATTTTTGATTAAAGTTCATTCTAAGTTTTATTAAAAATGCATTTACTTTTTTTAAAAAATCCGCAATTACTTTTTGGGCAACCCAAAAGATTACCAAAGATAATTTTATTTAGAGATTTTTTTTTTTGATTAAATTTCGATAATGCTAGTGTGCTATTAGACTTTATTGAGATGCCCTAAGGACGTGTGAAATCGGTATAACATCTAGTTCTTGATGTAAAGGGTGATTTTTTAGCTATTATCTTTTTGACAACACTGCTTTAAACAGCTCACACACCTTTCGTGTTTTGTTTCACTCTCTAACATCTTCAGTTTGGTCTATAATTTAGTCATGAATCGTTTTACAAACGAAGAACGCTTGAAAATTATGGAATTTTATCATCTAAATGTGTGATCTGTTAAGAAAGCTTATCGCGCGCTACTTCTTTTTCAGCGACGAAGCTTATTTTGTGGCTCAATGGGCACGTAAATAAGCAGAATTGTCGATTTTGGAGTAAAAGTCAGCCAGAAGCATTGCAAGAGCTACCAATGCATCCAGAAAAAAGTCACAGTTTGGTGCAGTTTATGGGCTGGTGGCATCATTGGACCGTATACCGTATATATCTTCTACAGCGACGAAGCTTATTTTTGGCTCAATGGGTACGTAATTAAGCAGAATTTCCGATTTGGAGTGAAGATCAGCCAGAAGCATTGCAAGAGCTACCAATGCATCCAGAAAAAGTCACAATTTGGTGCAGTTTATGGGCTGGTGGCATCATTGAACCGTACTTCTTCAAAGATGATGAAAATTGCAACGTAACAATGCATCCAGAAGTCACAGTTTGTTGCAGTTTATGGGCTGGTGACATCATTGGACCGTACTTCTTCAAAGATGATGAAAATTGCAACGTAACAATGCATCCAGAAAAAGTCACAGTTTGGTGCAGTTTATGGGCTGTTGGCATCATTGGAGCGTACTTCTTCCAAGATGATGAAAATTGTAACGTACCTGTGAATGGTTAGCGCTATCGTGAGATTATATCCAACTTTTTTTTTTGCCCAAAATGCAAGAGCTTGACATACATGACATGTGGTTTCAACAAGACGATGCCACATTAGAGCTGGCAAAATATCGATGGCACTATCGATAATAACGATATTGAATTTTTTGACTGAATATCGATTGATATTTTTTCGACGTATACTATGGGAAAAGTTAAATTTTTTTGCAAAATTAAACAAAAATAAGCGATGTGACACTAAATTTACCCTTTTGAGAAGCATTGCGCCTATAGAGGGCGCAATTTTTATCCGATTAGGCTAACATTTTTGTACAATGAGTTCTCTCCTAACTTCCAACTGACTTTATTAATCTTGGTTTCATTTGTACTGTGCGTTGATATTGCTTCTGTATAAATCGATCTTCTGATTTTTATACCCTCCACCATAGGATGGAGTTATATTAATTTCGTCATTCTGTTTGTAACACCTCGAAAAATATGCGCCTAAGACCCCATAAAGTATATATATTCTTGATCGTCGCGACATTTTATATCAATCTAGCCATGTCCGTCAGTCTGTCTGTCCGTCCATCCGTCTGTCTGTCTGTCGAAAACCCGCTAACATTCGAAGGAGCAAAGCTAGGCGCTTGAAATTTTGCACAAATACTTTTTGTTAATGTTGGTCGGTTGGGATTGTAAATGGGCCATATCGGTCCATGTTTTGATATAGCTGCCATATAAACCGATCTTGGGGTCTTGACTTCTTGAGCCTTTATAGGGCACAATTCTCATCCGATTTGACAGAAATTTTGCACGTTGTGTTTTGGTAGCACTTTCAACAACTGTGCTAAGAATGGTTCAAATTGGTCCATTACCTGATATAGCTGCCATATAAACCGATCTGGGATCTTCACTTCTTGAGCCTCTAGAAGGAGCAATTCTCATCCGATTTGACTGAAATTTTGCACATTGTGTGGTTCAAATCGGTTCATAACCTGATATAGTTGCCATATAAACAGATCTGGGATCTTCACTTCTTGAGCCTCTAAAAGGAGCAATTCTCATCCGATTTGACTGAAATTTTGCACGTTGTGTTTTGGTACCACTTCCAACAACTGTGCTAAGTATGGTACAAATCGGTTTATAACCTGATATAGCTGCCATATAAACAGATCTTGTATCTTGACTTCTTGAGCCGCTAGAGGGCGCAATTCCTGTGCGATTTGGCTGAAATTTTGCATACGGTGTTTTGATTTGACTTCCAACAACTGTACTAAGTATGGCACAAATCGCTTCATGACCTGATATAGCTGCCATATAAACCGATCTTGGGTCTTGACTTCTTCAGCTTTAAGAGGGCGCAATTCTTATCCGATTTGGCTGATATTATGCATGAATTGTTTGGTTATGACTTCAAACGACTGTGTTAAGTATTCTTTAAATCGGTTCATAACCTGATATAGCTGCTATATAAATCGATCTTGGGTCTTGACTTCTTGAGCCGATAGAGGGCGCAATTCCTGTGCGATTTGGCTGAAATTTTGCATACGATGTTTTGTTATGACTTCCAAAAACTGTGCTAAATCGCTGGCACAAATCGGTTCATGACCTGATATAGCTGCCATATAAACCAATCTTGTATGTTGACTTCTTAAGCCGCTAGAGGGGGCAATACCTGTACGATTTGGCTGAAATTTTGCATGTTTTGTTATATTTTCCAACAACTGTGCCAAATATGGTTCAAATTGGTCTACAACCTCATATAGCTGCCATATATTGAGTTGCCCAAAAAGTAATTGCGGATTTTTCATATAGTCGGCGTTGACAAATTTTTTCACAGCTTGTGACTCTGTAGTTGCATTCTTTCTTCTGTCAGTTATCAGCTGTTACTTTTAGCTTACTTTAGAAAAAAAGTGTAAAAAAATATATTTGATTAAAGTTCATTCTAAGTTTTATTAAAAATGCATTTACTTTCTTTTAAAAAATCCGCAATTACTTTTTGGGCAACCCAATATGAACCGATCTGGGATCTTGACTTCTTGAGCCTCTAGAGGTCGTATTTATTATTCGATTTGTCTGATTTTTAGTCTCCAAGACAACAAAGGCGCGGCGATACCTTGCGTTGTACTTTTGTTGCATCGCAGTTCACCAAATTACTGAGGCGTAAGTAAGTCTGATATTGGTCTAATCAAGCTTCTGTAGTACATGTGGACTATCCTTAGATTCAGGGCCTATTTCATGCGTCTATATTGTGCCCAACATCTCTCAGCCTTCTACGCTCCTGAATGTGACACTTCCAGTTCAGTTTCTTGGCCAAGATTATTCTTAGGTATTTGGCCTTGATGGATATTGAAATCCTTCTGTTAAGGAAACGTGGCGCCTCGAATCAGTTCACAAATTGCAAATTTTGCCCATGAACATTCCACTAAGGAACTGGGGCAAACTTCTCACATATCAATGAGTTTAGTCCGATTCAAGTTTAAAGCTCAATGATAAGGGGGCTTCTTTCTTTTTATAGCCGAGTCCGAGTGGCGTGCCGTAGTGCGACACCTCTTTGAAGAGAAGTTTTTACATGGCATAGCACCTCACAAATATTGCCAGCATTAAGAGGGGAAAACCACCGCTGAAAATTTTTCCAGATGGTCTCGCTAGGATTCAAACCCCTGCGGTACGATGGCCTCCAATCCTCGATTCAGTGTACCTTCTTATTTCTCGGGAAGAGACAGTTTGAATTCCTGCACGGGATGGAAGTTCAGATCCCTAGGCTGATCCCAGACCCTATGCCCAGTCGTATGTTATCCCATCCAAGACCCTCTGAACTTTCCTACATAGCTGATTTGAATCCCTAACCCTTAGAAGTATTATTACATCGTTTGCATCATTGAGAACGGTTACTATTGGGTTGCCCAAAAAGTAATTGCGGATTTTTTAAAAGAAAGTAAATGCATTTTTAATAAAACATAGAATGAACTTTAATTAAATATACTTTTTTAAAGTAACAGCTGATAACTGACAGAAGAAAGAATGCAATTACAGAGTCACAAGCTGTGAAAAAATTTTTCAACGCCGACTATATGAAAAATCCGCAATTACTTTTTGGGCAACCCAATATATGCTCGATTTATGGGTCTAAGCCTTTGACCAAGATTTTCATTAAAGTGTTTTAAACCTTAATGCCCTTAGGAAATAATTTAAATTTTTTCCTCATGCATGATTGAAAAAAGTTCAAAAAATGCTGTATAAAAACCATCCAATTTTACATTTCTCATTTCATTCAACCAACCCCTACTTCGCTATTTAAAGGACATAAAAAAGGATTTTGCATAATTTTTTTCCATGATCTTTTGCTTCCTATTTTTGGGTAACAAGATGCCACCTAGAAAATAGATAAGAAGAATATGACATACGATGTTCAAGGTGAGCCTAGATAAGCGAAAAAAGGGATGCATTTGCGTTGACATGCAAGGACTATTCTTTTATTAAGCATCTATTCTCTGTCATTGCGTGCATGTGTGTTAGTGTTTTGGGTAAAATTTCTAGGGTGGGGTGTATTATGGCTCACCCAGACAATACAATAGAATAAGACGGTCGTTTCTTTTTTCCACTCTTGTCTTACTACAGATGATTGTTTACCCATAAAACTATTAGGAAGAATAGTAATGAAGCTGGCATGGGTATAAGGAGTTCTCATAGTTTGCATAACAAAGCAATGCAATGTGGAAGGAGAATAAGAAGATGCTCCCTGAGGATCTTCCTTTGGGTTTTGATTGCTGCATACAAGAAAGTGATAATTTCGGCACTTTCCATTGTTTTCCCCTTCACATAAGGCAAAAGAAAAATCAGGAGGTCGAAACCAGGACCAGGTAAACAGCATCAACTTTTACTCCACGATATGCTAATCATAATCTATGGCAGTAGATCGATCGTTCGAGTCATATTGTTTCGTCTGACAGTTGCTGTAAAAGAAAGTTGTTGTTGGGGACGCCAAGAAATGATTAATGAATGATGTCGAATTTGATGTTAGTCTTAAATCACAATGTCCGGGAGTTATGCATGCCACACGGAGGGAATGCAATCACATTTTCTAGCTGATAAGGATGAGTTCATTTAATTAAAAATTGTGTAGTTGGTTGGAAAATTCCATAAGGAAATTTAAATTTCAAATTAATAGCTCTAAGCTGAGTATGAAATTTTTTTTCCTAACTCATGTTATATTCTTATGCGTGATATTCTGCTGTATATATCCTTACTAAGGATTTTTTCAAGGATTTTTTTATGAAGCTCCGATGATCAATTGAATTGACTCCCTCCACAGTTCTTAGCCAATTTTGCCGGCGCTCACCGCTTACCGGTACTTAGGATAGGACACAATACCCGTCATCAACCAACTTAGGAGCGTAGTATGGAAAACAATTACAAAATCCGGAGTTAGGGGAAAAGAAAAGGCAGCCGATTTGGCGGTGAAGGCCAGAGGACTGCAGTTAATAAAGTTGGTTAATCCGAAGCCTTTCGCATCGACGCAGTCCGAGTTTAGGGAGTGATCGACGAATGCGCATGAAACATTGTGGAACAACGAAACGGTCGATAGGACGGCGAAATCCTATGGAGGGATCCAGATCGTGAGAAGACGAGGCTATTACTGAAAGGAAGTAAGAAGGAGGTCAGTATAGCTATTGGTATCCCATCGGGACACATAGGACTACGAGCATGTGCAGGGCATGCGGGGAAGATGATGAGACGTTGAAGCATTTCCTTTGTCATTGCCCGGCTTTCGCATCTAACAGATACCGGCACTTAGGTGGAGACACAATACCAGACATGAACCATCTTAGGGGAGTGGTATAGAAAACAATTAAGGATTTTGTAAGTAGCACGGAATTCCTAACTAAAAATTTTCTTTTTGGAGGTTACTTTATAGTTTTTAGAGCGCACAACAAGCCAATTATTGGCTTAGGTGTATGTCCATAGTGTCATTAATATATCCGCACCCTCTTTTCAACCTAAACTAACCTACCAATGGCGTTGGTTCTTATGGTTTTTATTTGGTTGGGTAATATGTCATATCTATTTTCACTAAGGCTCCAAAATAATTTCCATAAAAAGCATTGTGCCCAAAAGACCATCATATTGCCCAAAAATGTGCAAAAACAGCTAACATTGGCATCGTTTGGGCGATATGACATTTGTTGTTTAGGGCTATATAACGCTACGCCTTTATAAAAACCGATCTTGCGATTTTACTTCTTAAACCTCTAGGGGAAGTTAATATGATGCGATTTACCCGATACTTGCTAAGTATGGTCAGAATGGTCCAAAACCTGATAGGGCTCCCATAGGAACTGATTTCCCCAATATACTTCTTGAGACTCTAGGGGCGTTGTTCTTATCCGATTAGGCTAAAAGTTTGCACATTTTTTAACATCTTCAACATACATGCCAAGTATGGTCTGAACCGGTCTACAATCTGACATAGCTCCCTATGAACTAATCTTCCGATAGTATTTCTTGAACCTCTAGAGGGCGTAGTTCTTATCCAATTTTGCACATTGACTTTTGCTATGAGCTCTAACATATGTGCCGAATATGGCCTGAATCGGTTCATAAATTGATTTTGTTCCCATATAAACCGAGCTCTCGATTATACTTCTTGAACCTCTTGACGGTAAAATCCGATTTAGATGAAATTTTGCACACTGAGCCTTTCTATGATTTTCTAAATACGTGACAATTATGTTCTGGATCGATCCATAAGCTGATATAGCTCCTATATAAACCGATCTCTCGATTTTACTGCTTGAGCATATAGTGGGCGTAATCTTATCCGCTGTAGCTGAAATTTTGCACAGTGACTTTTTTCTATCACTTCTAACATGCATTCCCAATATGGTATGACTTTGTTTATAACCTCTAACATGCGTGCCGAATATGATCTGAATGGGTTCATAACTTGATATAGTTCCCATATAAACCGATCTCGCGATTTTACTTCTCGAACCTCTAGAGGGCGTAATTCGTATCCGATTTATCTGAAATTTTGCAAAGTGAGTTTTTCTATGACCTTCAAAAAATGTTCTGGATCGGTCCATAAGCTGATATAGCTCCCATATAAACCGATCTCCCGGTTTTAATTTTTATGGCTCTAGAGGGCGTGATTCTAATCCGATTTGGCTGAAATGCAAAACAGTGATTTGTTCCATGACCTCTAATATACATGGCATATATGGTCTAAATTTGTTCATAATCTGATATAGTTCTCCCAATTTTAATTCTTGAGACCCTATAGGCCGCAATTCTTATCCGAGTTGGTTGAAATTTTGCACAATGGCATCTTCTTGGTATCCAGGTCAAGTATGGTCTGAATCGGCTCATAACAGCTCCTATGGCATAGCAATTCTTATCCATTATTCTTTGTTTGCCTATAAAGAGATACCGGGCAAAGAACTTGACAAATGAGATTCATGGTGGAGGGTATATAAGGTTCGGCACGGCCGAATTGAGCACTCTTTTAATGTTTTTATACCCTCCACCATAAGATGGGGGGTATACTAATTTCGTCATTCTGTTTGTAACTACTCGAAATATTCGTCTGAGACCCTATAAAGTATATATATTCTTGATCGTCGCGACATTTTATGTCGATCTAGCCATGTCCGTCCGTCCGTCCGTTTGTCCGTCCGTCCGTCCGTCTGTCCGTCCGTCTGTCTGTCGAAAGCACGCTAACTTCCGAAGGAGTAAAGCTAGCCGCTTGAAATTTTGCACAAATACTTCTTGTTAGTGTAGGTCGGTTGGTATTGTAAATGGGCCATATCGGTCCATGTTTTGATATAGCTGCCGTATAAACCGATCTAGGGTCTTGACTTCTTGAGCCTCTAGAGTGCGCAATTCTTATCCGATTGGAATGAAATTTTGCACGACATGTTTTCTTATGATATCCAACAACTGTGCCACGTATGGTTCAAATCGGTCCATAACCTGATATAGCTGCCATATAAACCGATCTTGGGTCTTAACTTCTTGAGCCTCTAGAGTGCGCAATTCTTATCCGATTGAAATGAAATTTTGCACGACGTGTTTTGTTATTATATCCAATAACTGTGCCAAGTATGGTTCAAATCGGGTTATAACCTGATATAGCTGCCATATAAACCGATCTTGGGTCTTGACTTCTTGAGCCTCTAGAGGGCACAATCCTTATCCGATTGAAATGAAATTTTGCACGACGTGTTTTGTTATTATATCCAATAACTGTGCCAAGTATGGTTCAAATCGGTTCATAACCTGATATAGCTGCCATATAAACCGATCTTGGGTCTTGACTTCTTGAGCCTCTAGAGGGCGCAATTCTTATCCGATTGGAATGGAATTTCGCACGACGTGTTTTGTTATGATACCCAACAACTGTGCCAAGTATGGTTTAAATCGGTTCATAACCTGATATAGCTGCCATATAAACCGATCTTGGGTCTTGACTTCTTGAGCCTGTAGAGGGCACAATCCTTATCCGATTTGAATGAGTTTTTGCACGAAGTATTTCGTCATGATATCCAACAACTGCGCCAAGTATGGTTGAAGTCGGTCCATAACCTGATATAGCTGTCATATAAACAGATCTGGGGATTTGACTTCTTGAGCTTCTAGAGGCCGCAATTCCTATCCGATTTGGCTGAAATTTTGCATGACGTATTTTATTTTTACTTTCAACAACTGTGTCAAATAAGGTTCAAATCGGTTCATAACCTGATATAGCTGCCATATAAACCGATCTGGGATCTTGACTTCTTGACCCCTAGAGGTCGCAATTATTATCCGATATGCCTGAAATTTTGTACGACGGATCCTCTCATGACCATCAACAAACTTGTTTATTATGTTCTGAATCGGTCTATAGCCCGATACAGATCCCATATAAATCGTTCTCTATTTTACTTCGTGAGCCCCAATGGGCGCAATTCTTATACGAATTGGCTGAAATTTTACACAGGTCTCCAACATATAATTTAATTGTGGTCCGAACCGGACCATATCTTGATATCGTTTTAATAGCAGAGCAACTCTTTTCTTATATCCTTTTTTGCCTAAGAAGAGATACCGGGAAAACAACTCGACAAATGCGATCCATGGTGGAGGGTATATAAGATTCGGCCCGGCCGAACTTAGCACGCTTTTACTTTTTTTTTTTCAATTTCCACCACTTGCCCTAAAAAGTGACTGATCTCATAAATAATATCAAAAATGCAGCTACTTAAGCCCTTGTCACCTTCATCCCAAAGGATACAATAAGAAATATTTTGCCAATATTTATAAAATTTTCTAAATTTCACTTTAAAATTCAGTAACGAGTATTCCTTATCCAAAAAAAAAAACTCGTTTTGTGATCCTTACAAGATCACAAAGCCAAAAAAGCAAACCACCAAATTCGCAATTCCCTTTATTCGAACAATGTCATCGATGACAATCGTACAAAACTAAACGTTTCTAACAATGCCAATTCATAACTAAAGATGGATAAAAACCAACAAATCACTTGCCTAGGATCCTTTTTGGAACATCCTTCAGGAATGTGAATTGTCTAAGATTGCAAAGTAATTTGGCATTGTTTTCTATTGTATGCCGAAGTAAACAATCGATCATCATACACTTAAATATCAATACCAACAATGGGGTGCCAAGAAAGGAAGATGGAATACAAAAAGGAAGATGCATTGGAATTTGCAATACCTTCCAAGGAGGGTGAGTTTGTTCAACAAAAGAAAATGTTTGCCAATAATTTAATTGTTATATGATGATGGTGATGATGATTATGCTGATTGTTAAGGCTAAGGATATGGCAAGGAAATTCATTTCAATTGTTAGGCGGGTGTGTAAAGTTTATGGCAAAGAAAGAAAGAATTAAGGAAATTGGAAAGTATCATAGATTAGGTAGAAAGATGATGTGCAAGACTATATTTAATTTTTTCTTACTTAACTTTAATTGGCTATGACTTAACATTCTTCCAATAGTCCAATGTAGAATAGTGTTCCAAGCGCTTCGGTCTTCTGAACTCCTTCTAAGATCCCTAAAACCAGAATTCAAGGAGTCTCTCATTTAACTCTTAACAAAAAGATTATAATTGAATTTTTCAATTTGATGCAATGGATGCAAGCTAGCCAAAGATTACTCTTTTGATTTAACTAGCTCACCCAAGCACTCTCCGCTGTGCCTTCTACAATACACAACATAAAAATTTACTTGTATTTATAATCCAAACTTCTTGATCTCATGGGTGTGTCTTGACTCCAAATACATCTTGACTTCAAATACCTTTCCGTTGAATGCAGAACATATTTCAAAAAATTTAAGATGAGATAAGACCCACGGGCGCTTGGCCCAAAATGATTTTATACCCACCACCATAGGATGGGCGTATACTAATCTAGTCATTCCGTTTGTAACACCTCGAAATATTGATCTAGGACCCCATAAAGCATACATATTCTTAATCGTATCGATGTCCTGAGTCGATCTAGCCATGTCCGCCCGTCCTTCTGTGGAAATCACGATAGCGGTCGAACTTGTAAAACTAGCCACTTGAAACTGTGCACAGATACTTAAAACTGAAGTAGGTCGTTGGGGATTGCAAATGAGCAAAATCGGTTCAGATTTGGATATTACACCCATATAAACCGATTTCCCGATGTGAATTCTTGAGCCCTTGGAAGCCGAAATTTTCGTTCGATATGGCGGAAATTTGGCACATAGTGTTCTGTTATGACTTCCAACAACTGTGCGAAGTACGGTTCAAATCGGTCTATAACCTGATATAGCTTCCATATAAACCGATCTCCCGATTTGACTTATTGAGCTTTTACCAGCCGCAATTTTTGTCCGATTTGGCTGAAATTTTGCACATAGTATTCTGTTTTGATTTCCAACAAGTGTATCAAGTATAGTTTAAATCGGCCTAGAACCTGTTATAGTTCCGATATAAACCGATCTCCCGATTTGACTTTTTGAGCCCCTGGAAGCCTCAATTTTCATCTGATTTGGCTGAAATTGTGTATGTGGTGTTTCGTTGTGACTTTCAACAATTGTGCCAAGTACGGTCCAAATCGGTCTATAACCTGATATAGCTCTCATATAAACTGATCTCCCGATTTGACTTCTTGAGCCCCTGGAAACCGACATGTTTACCCGATTTGGCTGAAATTTTGCACATAGTGTTCTGTTTTGATTTCCGACAAGTGTGTCAAGTATAGTTCAAATCGGTCAAGAACTTGGTATAGTTCCGATATAAACCGATCTCCCGATTTGACTTTTTGAGCCCCTGGAAGCCTCAATTTTCATCTGATTTGGCTGAAATTGTGTATGTGGTGTTTCGTTGTGACTTTCAACAATTGTGCCAAGTACGGTCCAAATCGGTCTATAACCTGATATAGCTCTCATATAAACCAAGCTCCCGATTTGACTTCTTGAGTCCATACAACCCGCAATTTTTGTCCAATTTAGCTACAATTTTGCACATAGTGTTTTCTTATGACTTCCGAAAACTCTGCCAAGTACGGTCTGAATCGGTCCCTAACCTGATACCCATATAAACCAATCTCCCGATTTAAATTCTTGAGCCTTTACCAGCCACAATTTTTGTCCTATTTTCCGTAAAGATTTCCTACAGACATTTCCTATAGGATACTGACAGATCTTCATGCCAAAGCACTCAAGGCATCACACCATCATACACCCGTACCCCAATAATGAACTCTTCAAGCATACTCTTTCTCTCGCACATACCAGTTACCCACCTCTCACTCTCTCACCTAATACTCTCTAATACTCCCACCTATGACTTTGCATTCACACAAATATCGGATTCTTAACTTAAAGACAACAACAATTTGCTGTATATTTGTTTTTTCTTTTATTGAAAATTGATTCCTCATTTTCAAGAAATTTCTTTTCGGAAAATTAATTTTCATATATATTGTGCACATTCCTGGAAAATTGATGACAATTTCATTAAAATCCATTCAGCCGTTTGGCCATAAATATCTACCACAAAATCGTTTTTATAAAACCCACTCACTGCATATCAACTGTTGTTATAAAATTGTAATTGTCGTTCAGGCTGGCAAAACATATACAAACAACAACAAGAAAAAAATGCAAATGCCTCGCATGCCAAAGCCTAATTAACTGACCTAAATGCCAAGTAGGGCCATGCACATCAAAGAGCGTAAGAAAGAACAAGAGCTGGCGTTAGAGTGTAATACGGGATGACGAGTGACAAATTTTAAAGACACAACATGTTTGAATTGCTTACGATATTTCGTTTTTCCGTTTTTTATTCGGTTGCAAAGAAACAAAGCAAAATACGAACAAATGTTCGAACGAATGCCCGAACGAATGCCCGAATCAAAACAGAATAACCCGAAAATGTTGCAACCCTCAATGTGAATCCAATTGGAATACAATAAAAATGTTGTGTCTTTAACGCGAGTTATTTAACGGTACGGGGAAGACAAAGCAGAAACCCTCTCTTGTATTAGATCTTATGCTCTTTGATGCACATCATACCCCTACAGCACTAACACTTTAATAGTGATACTCTTTCTCTCGCAACATTTGTTTCCCTTACTCTCACAACTAACACTGGCAAAACATATACAAACAACAACAACGACAACAATGCAAATGCCTCAAACGCCAAAGCCGAATTGGCTGACCTTAATGCCAAGTAGGGCCATGCACATCACACCCCCACAACACCTTCACCTAAATAGTGATACTCTTTCTCTCGCAACATTTGTTTCTCTTACTCTCACAACTAACACTGGCAAAACATATACAAACAACAACAATAACGACAACAATGCAAATGCCTCGCACTCCAAAGCCGAATTGGCTGACCTTAATGCCAAGTAGGGTCATGCACATCACACCCCCACAATACTTACACCTTAATAGTGATACTCTTTCTCTCGCAACATTTCTTTATCTTACTCTCACAACTAACACTGGCAAAACATATGCAAACAACAACAACAATGAATAAGTCTCGCACGCGAAAGCCGAATTGGCTAACCTAAATGTCAAGTAGGGCCATTCACATAACACCCCCACAACACCCTCACCTAAATAGTGATAGTCTTTCTCTTTCCCACCTATGGCTTTGCATTCACACCAACAACAGTTTGCTGTGATTAAGCTACTTCTTCTTTTATGGAAAATTAATTCCTCATTTTCATGGTTTTTTTTTAAGGAAAATTAATTTTCATATACATTTGTCGCTTTTCTGGAAAAATATCTTTCGATTAATACCAATTTCATTAAAAATTCAACCGTTTAATAATATATATGAATAAAAATGTTCTATTCCTCAATGTTTCATCTCAAATTTTAAGAATTTTTATTATTTGATATTATTTCCTTGTGTAAGATGTAGCCACACAGTCTTTGAAGTGGTTGGCATACAATCTTGTAAGAGTTTGGCAGTTGCAGTGATTCCTCATCAAAGCCTTTAAAGAACTCAAAGAACGCCTGCAAAATTGAGCGGATAAATCACGGCATGTCCATGTTCCTTCACATACAATGTGTTGCCAAGAAGTGTGATCACTTATTCCGTGACGAGTCAGTTTATGACACCCCTAGTCAATGTTACAAAGAGTGATTAAATTTGTTCCTCTGTAAAGCTTTCATAGATTATCAAAGTTGAGAAGAGTTTTCATTCAAGTTCTCTGTCGCGTGATGATTGTAAGGCAATTTCATTTTAAAAAAAGGAAAGAAAAAAAAAACACGAAGCAGCAGTACCCCAAATCAAAACCAATAACCATCTACACTACAATGTATGTGATGTGGATTGAATTGGCAAAGCTGAAGAGGAAGAGATGAAAAACAACAACGTTTAAGCCATATTCATTAGGAGCCATCAAGAGGCCAACAAAAAAATATATTCCCACGTACTACAACACCACAGAAATCTTGCTGAAACTGGCCGAACGTAGGGATGGACGGACAAAACTTTGGTTGGCAAAAAATAATCCAATCCAGCCACCGCAACCATCAAGCCAGCCAACATACTCTTCCACAACTCTAAGGCAAAAAGGCTGAAATTTCAAAACAGGTTTGCCAGAATCACTTTTACCACAAATAGTAGTAGTACATACCCCCTCTCCAATGGTGAAGTAAACGAACGAATGTTGGTAAAAAAAAAAGAAAAGAGAAATTCGACCATACAAATAATAATGATAATATTAATAATAACAGCGATATTGGATCCCATCACCCATACAGCGAAGGAGGTTAGCATGGGGTAGAGGAGGCCACAATGAAAAGGTGATGCTAAATCAACAACGACAGTTTAAGCTACAACCCCAACCTGCACCGCATAGACCCAGGCTATGCCAAGGAGTTTTTATGCTTCTCCTGCAGAGTAAGGAGTTCGTTTTAGCTGGTTTTAGCCAATGCGCCAGAATGCCATAGAGCTTCAGATTGCTGCTGTTACCGGTGTTGGCAATGATGTTCATTCCTTGAAAAGCGGTTTTGTCTCACTCAGCCTCCAATCAAGCCAAGCAACCGCAAACGACTTGTGTAGTTAGTAAGTTGTGCTTGGGCACACACTCCCCACACTCACTAACCGCCACCATTAACAATTGAGTTTTTATCCGATCTTGCAACAATGTTGCAGCTTCATATTCTAGCAGATGAAACTTGTTTTGTTGTTGTTCTTCTTATTATTTGGTCTTGTTTCCTTACTCACTTGATGCTGTTAACGTTCTTTTCCGATGGATGGGTGTTATTTTAGTTCGGTATGATAGTCTTTTAAGTTTTTTGTTTTTCATAGAAATCCCGGGATACGAGGGTGAAGAAAAAAGTTGTGCAAGTCGTTTAAATGAAAATCTCAAGATCATATATAGGTGTGAGCTATGATAGATGTTTGGGATTTGAACCCGGTCGTTTAGCAGAATATCATGGCAAGATAGGGTTAGCTACGATTATTGAAATCAAAATCACTTAGCCAATTTTTTGCATTGATATAACTTAGTAGCGGAGGAAAGAAAGGAGGCCACCGTAGCCAGAGGTCCATTTATGACACTGAGACACCTGGGTTCGAGTCCTGGCCAAATGCGGACGATATTTGCAGTAGCGAAAGACCAAAGCTTTGGGTGGAAATCAAACATAAAACTACACAAAAGCCAATCTGAGTTTGGGAAAACGTCACGGTGATGGCGTTAGATCACTAGGGCAAAGTCCCAAAAGTGTTTAAAGTTCCCATATCAAATTCAGTAGGAATTGAGGCGGCTCCAGCTCCCCAAACCTAGTTACTCTGGCTTGCTGGGGGAGGTTAAGCTTCAAGTGCTGTGGGCGGCGCATGGGAAAAGGCAATCACGAAGAAACTGTTAATGGCTTACATTATCGTTATCCTGGTGAAAGCTATCTGGGGGCCAGCCTGATTCGTTGTTTGATTTCGCTCTAAAACATGAAAATCCAAATCCAAATAATCCCAAGATGGTGATTTGGATGGCTGCTTCGATAATAGCCCATTTGAATCTGCTTGGATACTCGTAACAAATAATTGTGTCTTCGCAAAAGAAGAATCTTTATCGACTCATTGAAATGGTCCTCATGAGAATTGAGGAGGCAGTTTCGGATGTTATTTCATGGCGTGTCAATTAGCTGTAAAGTCCACACAAGGTTTCTTTGAGGAAGTGATATCCATTCCTCTCTTTGTTGTAATATGAGGACTTGTAATAAAATGCAAATTTGCCCATGAAGGAAGAGAGGCAAAATTCTCACATAGCAATGAGTGCTGTTCGATTCAAGTTTTAAGCTCAATGATAGGGGGCCTTCTTTTTTGCAGCCGAGTTCGAACGACGTGCCACAGTGCGACACCTCTTTGAGAAGTGCAGAAGTTTTTGGTTAGCATAGTACCTCACAAATGTCGCCAGCACTAACCACCGCTGAGTATTCGAAACCAGGCGTTTTTCAGCGATCCATGTTTGAAGATTATCTTATGACTGCAACTCAAATGCTTAATCCTCTTAGTCCAATTTTGGCATACTCTTTCCAACACTTCGGCCGGTATCTCATGAATAAATCGTTCAACGTTGTCTTTCAATGCGTCAATTGAAGCGGGCTAGTCTGTATAGACAGGAGCTTTAACATAGCCCCACAAAAAATAATCTAAAGGCGTTAAATCGCACGATCTAGGCGGCCAATTGACCGTTACCGAACTTGAAACAAAATCCTCACCGAACTTGCCTCTCAATAAATCCATTGTGCCGCGTGCTGTGAGGCATGTGCAAGTCAAGCTCTTGCATTTTGGGCAAAAAAAAAGTTGGATATCATTCAACGATAGCGCTCACCATTAACAGTTCCGTTACGATTCGCATCATCTTTGAAGAAGCACGGTTCAATGATGCAACCAGCCCTTAAACCGCACCAAATTGTGACTTTTTCTTGATGCATTGGTAGCTGATCTTCACTCCAAAATGAAAAATTGAAAAATGAGCTTCGTCGTTCAATGGAAGAAGCGTGCGATGAACTTTCTTAACAATTCTTTCTTAAGGAATTCGCTGACACGGAAAGAGGTTTTCGCCCACTATCCTGTGTCTTCATCTCGCAATGGCGGAGCATTGACACGAAAGGTGCTTGGCAAGCGTTGTCCTGTTTCGTGAAATACTCGGCCACAAGGCTTTTGGCATCCTATAATCCACAGATTATAACTGCAGCCTTTTTAAGAATCGAAAGAGAATCACTGAAAATGGGTCTGGCAGTAAATGGAGATAAGACGAAATGGATGGTTCCAACTCCCGAAAAACCTTGCACAACGAAGCAGATAAAGAAAAGGGAGAAAGTTGGAAACCAAAACTTTTAGAAAGTCAGTAACTTAATCTACCTCGGCACCGCCGTAACCGAAACGAATACCACCAGTTTTGAGATAAAGCGAAGAATAATACTGGCAAACAGTTTAGAAACAAGGCGACTTCTCGACAAACGAAGATTACACTATACAAGACACAGATACTACCCGTGTTGTTATATGGTTCTGAGGCATTGGTACTTGTGAAAGTCTTTTGAAGGCAAACACGGTGGTACACGCAAACCGGGAAGCCCAAAAGCCCGATGGAAAGATCA
Source organism: Stomoxys calcitrans (assembly GCF_963082655.1). Classification (NCBI taxonomy): domain Eukaryota; kingdom Metazoa; phylum Arthropoda; class Insecta; order Diptera; family Muscidae; genus Stomoxys; species Stomoxys calcitrans. The sequence goes on from NC_081553.1 coordinate 209,638,464, forward strand.
AGTGGTGGGAGACACCTCGAAACTTGGTGCTGGAGATTTTAGAATCCACCAATCCACGGAAGCCACCGTAGCGCTGAAGTTAGCATGTCCGCCTATGACGCTGAACGCCTGGCTTCGAATCCTGGTGAGACCATCAGAAAAAAATTTCAGTGGTGTTTTCCCCTCCTAATGCTGGCAACATTTGTAAGGTACTATGCCTTGTTAAACTTCTCTCCAAAGAGGTTTCGTACTGCGGCACGCCGTTCGGACTCGGCTTTAAAAAAGAGACCCCTTTTCATTGAGCTTAAACTTGAATCGAACTGCACTCATTGATATGTGATAAGTTTGCTCCTGTTCCTTAGTGGAATGTTCATGGGCAAAATTTGCATTTGCAAAGTAAGGAATCCACAGAACCAGCCCACACCCTACTCTCGTTCATCGTAGAAGGGGTTCACCCTAAAAAAGGCTCGCATAATGAAGAACTCACGGATTTCGTAGAACGATGTACGGCGATCAGCAATACATTCCGGGCCAGCTCGTCGACCGCTTTGTTCTCCGACACACCTTGATGACCTGAAACTCATTGAAGCCTGTTGGAGCCTGACAGCCGCTATATCGCTCGAAGAAGCTCTTTACATCTTTTAACCAGTTTCTACTTCACATGGCCAGATGGCAGAGCTTTTTGCGCTCTGATAGTTCTCCCATTGACATCATCTCCAATGTCATCAGGGCTGCGAAGACCACCGCCTGAAATACGCTGCATCCGTCCAAAAGCCCTTTATATTCCCGGATTCTTAGGAATTCAATGAATCCAATCCAAAACCCATCCGTGTAAACAGAGGGTCTCGAGTGGGTGGAAAACTTAGAAACTCAATGAATCCAATCCAAAACCCATCCGTGTAAATAGAAGGTCTAGAAATCGCTTTTCGGGACAACAAAGTCGATCCTCTCAACAAGGAAGGAATGCCCGTTAAAAAGTATCAACTCAATCTTTTTGATGTTTACACCAAGCCCATTGGCTCTCGCCTATCCAGACAGCTTCCTCAATGCCTTTTGAACAAGATCCGTTATAGTAGAAAGGAAACGACCAGCCATGGTGACGACATCATCCGCGTAGCCAACTATCTGGTGAATCTTCCTCTCGATAGTCATCAGAATCCCATTGATAACTAGAAGCCACAAAAGAGGAGATAAAGCCCCTTCCTCTGGAGTTTCTCTGGTCACAACCTTCCTTCCAGTGATGAGTTTATAATCCGAATTTTCAGCACCGTTACCAAAAGAGGGGAGCCTCATGCTGTTCAGCGTCAAAGGCTGTCATGCTAACCTCTGCAGGCTACGTTGGCCTGCAAAAAATCCAGCAGAACGTAGCTCCCAAAAATCATCCGAAGGAGTGGTATGGCATACGGTCCTGCCACGGCAGGAGCTACCGTGAGTTGTTGGAAGTCGTAACAGAACACCGCATGCACAATTTCAGCCAAATCGGACAAAAATTGCGGCTTGTAAGGATTCAAGAAGTCAAATCAGCAGATCGGCTTATATGGAAGTTATACCAGGTTATCGACCGATTTGGATTTTACTTTGTACAGTTGTTGAAAGTCATAACAGAACACTATGTGCAAAATTAGCGCCAACTCGGACAAAAATTGTGGCTTCCAGGGGCTCAAGTAGTCAAATCGGGAGATCGGTTTATATGGGAGCTATATCAGGTTATAGACCGATTTGAACCGTACTTGGCACAGTTGTTGGAAGTCATAACAGAATATTATGAGCAAAATTTTTGATTCTAGGGGCTCAAGAAGTCAAAATCGGGAAATCGGTTTATGTGGGAGCTATATCAGTTGTAGACAGATTTGAACCGTACTTGGTACAGTTGTTGGAAATCATAACAGAACATAAAGTACAAAATTTTAGCCAAATCGGACAAAAATTTTGGCTTCCAGGGGCTCAAGAAGTTAATCCGGGAGATCGGTTCATATATGAGCTATATCCAAATTTGAACCGATATGGCCCAGCAAGCTTTACGCGTTCCACCGCTATCGTGATTTCGACAGACGGACATGGCTAGATCGACTCAGAATGTCGAGACGGTCAAAAATATATATATACTTTATGGGGTCTTAGATCAATATTTCGAGGTGTTAAAAACAGAATGCCCATCCTATGGTGGTATAGAAAGTGAACGTGTTTTATTTAGCTAACATCATTTTAGATGCATTGCTGGAAGGTGTTTCATCCGAAGACGAGGATACAATTTTTACCGTTTTATTTGTCGAAATGACAACATATGGACATATGAACAAGTTCGATTAGAGGGTTGGGGCGAAACTTGCAAAATTTTGTCCCGTATAAGTGTTATTGGGTTGCCCAAAAAGTAATTGCGGATTTTTCATATAGTCGGCGTTGACAAATTTTTTCAAGCTTGTGACTCTGTAATTGCATTCTTTCTTCTGTCAGTTATCAGCTGTTACTTTTAGCTTGCTTTAGAAAAAAAGTGTAAAAAAGTATATTTGATTAAAGTTCATTCTAAGTTTTATTAAAAATGCATTTACTTTCTTTTAAAAAATCCGCAATTACTTTTTGGGCAACCCAATACATTAGTGTAATACTTGTTTCGGAATCGGAATAACCCTAAGGTATCTGCACAATTAAGCAAGCAATACAAAGTTTTGGCAATCAATATATCTTATCTCTTGTTATATGACTAAATGTCACCGCCGATGAGTCTCCCCCTGACCCCATTAATGACTTAAATTATCCATAAAAAATTTCCATTATTTTTTATCCATTTCACAGTTACAGAAGGATTTTGAGAATATTTCGATTTCGAACCACAGTGTGGTTAGAGGTGAAGCTGTTTTTGGCAGTAGGTTGGATGTCAGATAAAGTTCGGGCTTTTTACTAATTTTACAGATGTATCGAAGATAAATAGAGGAACCGAATGTAGTACCCATTGATCAAAACTTGACATTGATGTATGTTATATCTGAGTGTGAGGGTGAAGGTGTTTGCGACAGCAACGGCTGCTGTAAAAGCGCTGCCAAGGAACATCAAGCGATCGGATATCTTCATATTCAGTGAGGTAAATCAGCGTTAAATGCTCTTATGGGTTGGAGAGGGGTCTATATGCTGCATCGCTGTTGACCCTATGTAGAGTTCATGGTCACAGAAATGTGATATGAAAAGAAGGAATGAAATATATGTAGGCTCCAGTAACTGAGATTTACTCGTCTCAACCAGATTCAGATCTAGTTCGGAAACGGAGTACTTGAGAAAAATTGGTTTCCCCACGGAATTCAGCAGCAGGCTGTGAATATATGAAATAACTATGGCTTCGGAAATTTGAATGGTTTACAATTTGCAAAACAGGCATTCATGTAGTGCTAAAGATCCTCATATTGTATTTAGTTTGGGAAGAATATTTCTAAAATTTTTGAATTCTAGTACCAAGAGCATATCCTTCGAATGAAGAGTTTGAGGAATTTTTCATTATAAATGTTATGCAGATTCTAGACTTTTGAACCTTGCCTTCGGATTATAAACACTTCTAGATACAATTAATTCAATTAAAAATTGTGATGTTATTTCCTGCATGAATTTAATTATATATTTCACTTAAAAATTTTTAATCTAATCTTCATTGAAATTAATACCAACCGACTGAAAGAAGCAAAAAAAAAAAAAAAACACTCTTCCAGCATCATCATTACCATCAAAAAAGGAGAAGAAAAAAAATATCACATGATATTCATCAAAACAAACCAAGAAATACCTGCTCCCTGATTAAATAACTACCTGCTGCAATGACAAAATATGCGATAACGCCTATATCCGCCTGTCAATCTTAAATGTTCCTCTTCCACAAAAACATACAATACAACACTCATCGCAACATTCTACAGGTACTGTGTTCCGTTGGTTGGGTTTAAATTGGGATGGGTGAGCTAATGGAAGGACGGACATTGGACTGACAGGCGAACAGTAAATTCAACAGTTCTTCAAACAAAGACAGACACTGGACAAATGATCAGAGAAATGAAGTAAAACAAAAAACTATCAAAGGCCATGTCAATAAACAACCAACGCAACAAGCAACAGATGTTGTGAAGAGTTCCTTCAAGCCACTGGAATCTAAGATCTTTTAGAAGGAGCACATGAAGAGAAAGAAGAACTTTGTTTTTGTTTGGTTGGCAGACAGGCATCCTTGCAACATTTGCTACTATCATAATAACAAGTGCGGAAATTAATCACTGGTGGCGGGTAAAGGAACAACGAAGTGGGAGAAGTCCAAATGAAACAGTTGGAAATCTGCTAGGGGAGAGTTAATATGTCAGAAATTAGGTAAGGTGGGTAATAGAGGCAATCAGACTGGAAATTTATTCACGAAAATTAAGGAACTGGGAGCACTTCTCTCAATGAGTGCAGTTCGCTTGAAGTGTATGATCAGTGATAGGGGACCTCCTTTTTATTGGCGAGACCAATAACGTACCGCAGAGAGAGAGAGAGAGAGAGAGAGAGAGAGAAAGAGATCACCTAATAGAAAAGTTGCACGCAGCTGAATATCTCAGAAATGACGCCAAGAGATAAGGGAATAGCCATTGGCGAAAATTTTTATAGCCACCACCATAGGATGGGGGAATACTAATATAGTCATTCATTTTGTAATACCTCGAAATATAATAACAAGCCGCAATTTTTGATCGATTTGACTGAAATTTTGCATGTAGTTATCTGTTATGAATTCCAATAATGGTCAAAATCGGTGAAGAACCTGATATAGCTCCCATATTTTAGCTGAATCCATGGTGGTGGGTTGCTCCCATTATTTAGGAAAGCGTACACCCCATAATGCGAACTACGTATAGAAGGTTAGTAGAGACTAAACATAGATAGTAAAATTTTTCTTAATACCATTCCAAAAAGTAAAAAACATGGAAGGGTCACTGAGGAGGTTGTCGCGATGGGCTACCAGAAATGGGTTGAGGACCAACCCAGGGAAGACGGAGCTGGTGCTCTTAACCCGTAGATATGAGATACTGAAAGTTCAGACTCCCGTCCATGGACGGGGTCACCCTGCGGCTGTCGAAGGAGGCGAAGTACCTAGGCATAGTCCTCGATTCGAAACTGTCCAGGAAGAGGAACACCGAGGAAAGAAGCCGTAAGGCACTGTACGCTTTTTACTCCTGCAGGAGGATGTTCGTTAGGAAGTGGCGGGTGACTCCCAAGATTGGACGGGTTCACCCTGCGGCTGTCGAAGGAAGCGAAGTATCTAGGCATAGTCCCCGATTCGAAACTGTCCAGGAAGAGGAACACCGAGGAAAGAAGCCGTAAGGCACAGTGCGCTTTTTATTGCTGCAGGAGGATGTTCGGTAGGAAGTGGGGTGTGACTCCTAAGATGATTTATTGGATGTATACGGCCATCGTGAGACCAGTACTGGTCTATGGAGCACTGGTATGGTGGGACGCCGTAGGGAAGATGACGCGTGCAAAGGAGTTCCAGAAGGTCCAGAGACTGGCCTGCGTCGGGATCACAGGGGCGTTGATGCTGGATATGCTGCCCATTGGGGCCTATATTTGGAATTGCGCCGCCAGGGTCGCGCTTAGGCTGAGAGAGCTCGGGATGCTGAAGGAGCATGGTTGCGGCCACAGTTCGATTCTGGGTGTTTTGGATACGGAGGGTAGACTGAGGAGAATCTCCGGCTACCTTGTAGCAGTGCCGACTGGGCTGATTCATTTTCCTGAGAGGGACGAATGGAGGGCGGATGGTGTGCTTGAGGAGGATGAGACCTCGATCTACACAGATGGCTCCAAGATGGCGTCAGGGACTGGATTGGGGGTTTACTCTGATGCACTCAATAGAAGTATGTCTCTGAGACTGCCGGACGAGTGTACGGTCTTTCAGGCAGGGGTCTAAGCCATTGCAGTAGCTGCAAGAGAAATTCTGGCAAGGGGCTACCGCCCTCGAAACTCAGAATTAATGGGGACAGTATGGCGGCGCCACCGTAGCGCATAGGTAAGCATGTCCGCCTATGACGCTGAACGCCTGGGTTCGAATCCTGGCGAGACCATCAGAGAAACAAATTTCAGCGGTGTTTTTCCCCTCCTAATGCTGGCAACATTTGTGAGGTACTATGCCATGTAAAAGTTCTCTCCAAAGAGGTGTCGCACTGCGTCACGCCGTTCGGACTCGGCTATAAAAAAGGAGGCCTCTTATCATTGAGGTTAAACTTGACTTGCACTCAATATCAGTATGTCTCTGAGGCTGCCGGACGAGTGTACGGTTTTTCAGGCAGAGGTCTGTGCCATTGCAGTAGCCGCAAGAGAAATTCTGGCAAGGGGCTTACCGCCCTCCAAACTCAGAACTTATGTGGACAGTATGGCGGCGCCACCGTAGCGCATAGGTTAGCATGTCCGCCTATGACGCTGAACGCCTCTGTTCGAACCCTGGCGAGAACATCAGAGAAATAAATTTCAGCGGTGTTTTTCCCCTCCTAATGCTGGCACCATTTGTGAGGTACTATGCCATGTAAAACTTCTCTCTAAAGAGGTGTCGCACTGCGGCACGCCATTGGGAATTGGCTATAAAAAAGGAGGTCTCTTATCATTGAGGTTAAACTTGACTTGCACTCAATATCAATATGTCTCTGAGACTGCCGGACGAGTGTACGGTCTTTCAGGCAGAGGTCTGTGCCATTGCAGTAGCCGCAAGAGAAATTCTGGCAAGGGGCTTACCGCCCTCCAAACTCAGAATTTATGTGGACAGTATGGCGGCGCCACCGTAGCGCATAGGTTAGCATGTCCGCCTATGACGCTGAACACCTGGGTTCAAATCCTGGCGAGACCATCAGAGAAATAAATTTCAGCAATGTTTTTCCCCACCTAATGCTGGCAACATTTGTGAGCTACTATGCCATGTTAAACTTCTCTCTAAAGAGGTGTCGCAGTGCGGCACCTCGTTCGGACTCGGCTATAAAAAAGGAGGCCTCTTATCATTGAGGTTAAACTTGACTTGCACTCAATATCAATATGTCTCTGAGACTGCCGGACGAGTGTACGGTCTTTCAGGCAGAGGTCTGTGCCATTGCAGTAGCCGCAAGAGAAATTCTGGCACTGAAAACTCAGACTTTATGTGGACAGTATGGCGGCGCCACCGTAGCGCATATGTTAGCATGACCGCCTATGACGCTGAACGCCTGGGTTCGAATCCTGGCGAGACAATCAGAGAAATAAGTTTCAGCGGTGGTTTTCCTCTGCTAATGCTGGCAACATTTGTGAGGTACAATGCCATGTAAAACTTTTCTCCAAAGAGGTGTCGCACTGCGGCACGCCGTTGGGAATTGGCTATAAAAAAGGAGGCCTCTTAACATTGAGGTTAAACTTGACTTGCACTCAATATCAGTATATCTCTGAGACTGCCGGACGAGTGTACGGTCTTTCAGGCAGAGGTCTGTGCCATTGCAGTGCCTGCAAGAGAAATTCTGGCAAGGGGCTTACCGCCCTCCAAACTCAGAATTTATGTGGACAGTATGGCGGCGCCACCGTAGCGCATAGGTTAGCATGTCCGCCTATGACGCTGAACGCCTGGGTTCAGGTTCAGCGATGTTTTTCCCCTCCTAATGCTGGCAACATTTGTGAGGCACTATGCCATGTTAAACTTCTCTCTAAAGAGGTGTCGCAGTGCGGCACCCCGTTCGGACTCGGCTATAAGAAAGGAGGCCCCTTTTCATTGAGCTTAAACTTGAATCGGACTGCACTCATTGATATGTGAGAAGTTTGCCTCTGTTTCTTAGTGGAATGTTCATGGGCAAAATTTACATTTGTATTTGTATGGTGGCGCTCAAGGCCTTGGGGTCAAGATCGGTGGCGGACTTTTTGGTATCCCTGGGTGGGGTCCAGGCCCACGATGTGACACTGACCTGGGTTCTTGGGCATGAGAGGATTCCAGGAAATGAGAGGGCGGACGAGTGCGCCAGGAGGGGTCCGTCTGCGCCGAGCGCACCAGTCATCTGTCTTACCTATGTGCCATTTGTCGAGCTACTGAACATAGTAGAGGGGGAGCCATGGCGGCGTCGGTGACGAGGATAGTTGCCGGACTGCGAAGGCGCTAAGGCCGGTCATCGACCGGAGGAGGAAGAGGGAATTGCTGGCGTTCGATAAGAGTTCGATGAGTACTTTGGCAGGGGTCAAAGTACTCGGACACTGTGCAATAGGTGCATGGGGATACCGCACAATGACTTCTGTAGAAGTTGCCTCGCTGAGGATGAGGAAGAGACTATTTAGCACTTGCATTGTCCCTGTCTGGCAGAGACGTAGGCTCTCCTTTCTGGGGAGCCTTTTCTTCTGTGATCTGGGTGAACTTGCGAACGTACCTCTGGTATCTCTTCTGAGGTTTGTTGAGGCAACATAATGGTTCCGACGGGGTGTTGAGGGGGAGGTGTCGCCCGCTCTGGCGTAGATAGGTTCGTGCTTGCGTAGGGAAGGGCGGTTCTACACCTCCCACTTGGGTTTCTCTACTCCTTCTGTCTTTTTCTTTTTATTCGTGTATAACCTCTATTACGAGGTCGCAAAAATTTTCTTTTTTTCCTTTTCTCTCTAGGGTACCACAATGGGCAAAACTGGCCTCCGAGTAAACTCACCTTTGTTGGGCGACCCATTCAACCTAACCTAACCTAATTTCAAAACTATATGGACTAGAACAGACGTCTCAGTCATTGTATCTGTCATGACAGGTCACTGTCTAATCGGAAAACATGCTGAGAGACTGAAGGTTGCCCACAACGACTTTTGCAGAAGCTGTGAGGACCTCGAGGAAGAAGAGACATTAGAACATCTTCTGACTATCAGTCAGAAGGACTTCCACATTAGGTTCACATTTCTTTGAGATCCTGCCTGATTTAGCGGATGTGAACATTGGCAAGTTATTGGGATTTTTAAAGCGATCTGGATGGTTCAACGGTAGGAACTAGAAGGCATCTTCCTTCTCCTGTTCCTGTGGTCTCACAATGGACGGAAACGTCTAAGTGAGTCTGATGGCAGACTGCCACTTAAACCTAACCTAACCTACTCTTAATACGATCTAAATGTATTCAACAACCAGTATGTCATACGATTTCACAAAGAACTCGTTCAGAGAACTTAGCGAACATGATCCATGCTAGAGACCATATATTGTAATGAGTCTAAGTTAGACTTAGTTGCCCAAAAAATATCACACGAGTTCAGTGTCACTCTATGAAAAAAATACATGAAATTAAATAAAAACCCCAATCATCAATTTAAATCGCCAGGAAAAAAATGAAACTTTCAACTACACTACACATGCGAACAATTGGCTAAAATACGTCAAGAACCTGACTGGTACTTAAAACGTTATTGCTTTTTTGGCCAAAAAGACCGGTTTTGCTAGAATCTGGGCTTAAGTGCCCGAATTGAGAGTCAATGATAAAGATGGTGGCGGGGGCGAAGGTGGAGGTGGAGGCGGCCTCCTGGTGGTAGCTTTGGTAGATTCATAGCCACGATCGTTTATTTCAAAGTTGTTGTCGTTGTTGTTGTTTATATTTTTTCTTACTTTTCTCCTGCGGTTATAGTGGCAATGGCTGCGGGGCGGTGTGTGTACATTTTGCAGCCCGCAGTTTTTGGCAATTAATCATTTTATTAAATTGTTGCTGTTGTTGTTGTGGTCGTTTTTTGTTTGGGGGTTTATACGCGTTTGTAAGTTTGGCTTATAGCGAAAAAAGCAGCCACAACAACATACGAAGCAACCAAATGAACACAATAATACGAAGAGTATGGTTGTTAAATATTAGTAGAATTGCACAATGGGTTGGAAAATGAAGATGAAAGTTCATTTTATTGATTGACCTCGTATTGTTTATAACAGTTATGAGCTCATTAATACTGTTGAAAAGATTAAACTGTGTTTGTTTGAGCCAAATCAAACGTCAACTTAATGAAATAGCTTTGAAATAGAGCCAGCCGAACGAAGCTACACGAAGTTGTTTACACTGTCCGTGTGCTGCTATTCCGGCTGCCCATCTATTCCAGCAGGCCGCGTCGTCAAGGCCTCTTAAAACAAGAGTGCATGACCATTTGTCGCGAATATCATGCAAGACATTTTAAGCGACATTGTGAACGAACACTTCATCATGTCTCATGACAATTCAAATAAGAGATATTTTACAATATCCTTTAAAGAGTGTCCTTTTTCGAAAAAAATAAATTAAATTTTAAATTTCTCATTAAAAAAATAAAAAAAATTGTGCTGAGTTGTTCATGGACAAGGTAAGGGAATTCGTCGACAATCAAATTTAATAATAGATAATCTGTAAGATACGTCAGCAGATATGCCATATCGGTGACTAAGTTCAAATTGTCTTAAAGAAGTATTTGAAGACAATGTCACGTTTGGACTGCTGGGATTCAATCTATCCCAGCGTCTGACATGACATCTCAATACATCCGCCAGCGTGTATACAGCACATTCTCTATAGAGAGTGCGGACATTCCAGGTGCAGGTCCGAAAATGATTGTCCTTTTTTCCGAGCCGGGTTACTGGCCCAGCGTCCCAACCTCATGGGTTTAGTTGAATCGCACATGTATCCATGATTGTCGCGAGCTGCTTGTTCCAAGATCCGACGCTCGCCTTCAGCAGCCCCTAATCTGGGAACAGACGATGTTGGGCACTGGTTATTTAAAAGTGCCAATAACACGCCTTGTCATCTCGAGTATTATTGACGGACGGGGGGCGGACCCTCCCCTTTACCCTACTTTTCAGAGACGCCAGATATCGGTGATGCGATTTAAGCGAAATTTTGTGCGCTATCTTATAGTACCCTTAAAAAAAATGTGGTATCCAAATATCGGATGGGGTACCTAGGGGGGCCGCCCCACCCTAAAATCTACCAAATATATATCTAGTCAATATGGGACTTAAATGAAAGATATTTAGGATAAAACAAGTAAAAGCGTGCTAAGTTCGGCCGGGCCGAATCTTATATACCCTCCACCATGGATCGCATTTGTCGAGTTCATTTCCCGGCATCTCTTCTTAGGCTAAAAAGGATATAAGAAAAGAGTTGCTCTGCTATTAAAACGATATCGAGATATGGTCCGGTTCGGACCACAATTATATTATATGTTGGAGACCTGTGTAAAATTTCAGCCAATTCGTATAAGAATTGCGCCCATTGGGGCTCACGAAGTAAAATAGAGAGAACGATTCATATGGGATCTGTACCGGGCCATAGACCGATTCAGAACATAATAAACACGTTTGTTGATGGTCATGAGAGGATCCGTCGTACAAAATTTCAGGCATATCGGATAATAATTGCGACCTCTAGGGGTCAAGAAGTCAAGATCCCAGATCGGTTTATATGGCAGCTATATCAGGTTACGAACCGATTTGAACCTTATTTGACACAGTTGTTGAAAGTAAAAATAAAATACGTCATGCAAAATTTCAGCCAAATCGGATAGGAATTGCGCCCTCTAGAAGCTCAAGAAGTCAACTCCCTAGATCTGTTTATATGACAGCTATATCAGGTTACAGACCGATTTCAACCATACTTGGCACAGTTGTTGGATATCATGACGAAATACTTCGTGCAAAAATTCATTCAGATCGGATAAGAATTGTGCCCTCTAGAGGCTCAAGAAGTCAAGACCCAAGATCGGTTTATATGGCAGCTATATCAGGTTATGAACCGATTTAAACCATACTTGGCACAGTTGTTGGGTATCATTACAAAACACGTCGTGCGAAATTCCATTCCAATCGGATAAGAATTGCACACTCTAGAAGCTCAAGAAGTCAAGACCCAAGATCGGTTTATATGGCAGCTATATCAGGTTATGGACCGATTTGAACCATACTTGGCACAGTTGTTGGAAATCATAACAAAACACGTAGTGCAAAATTTCATTCTGATCGGATAAGAATTGCGCACGCTAGAGGCTCAAGAAGTCAAGGCCCAAGATCGGTTTATATGGCAGCTATATCAGGTTATGAACCGATTTAAACCATACTTGGCACAGTTGTTGGGTATCATAACAAAACACGTCGTGCGAAATTCCATTCCAATCGGATAAGAATTGCGCACTCTAGAGGCTCAAGAAGTCAAGACCCAAGATCGGTTTATATGGCAGCTATATCAAAACATGGACCGATATGGCCCATTTACAATACCAACCGACCTACACTAATAAGAAGTATTTGTGCAACATTTCAAGCGGCTAGCTTTACTCCTTCGGAAGTTAGCGTGCTTTCGACAGACAGACGGACTGACGGGCGGATGGACAGACGGACGGGCATGGCTAAATCGACATAAAATGTCGCGACGATCAAGAATATATATACTTTATGGGGTCTCAGAGGAATATTTCGAGTAGTTACAAACAGGATGACGAAATTAGTATACCCCCCATCTTATGGTGGAGGGTATAAAAACGTCAATTGTCGGACCAAGAGTGTGAGGGACCACCCCAACCCCCAAAACACCCCTTAATCGGGCATATTTACCGACCATGGCAATATGGGACTCAAATGAAAGGTATTTGCGAATATAATACTAATCTGATATCTAAATGTGGGACCAAGCTTCGGGGGGTCCATCCCTTATCCAAAAAAACCCCCAAATATCACTTATTTACTTACCATGGCAATATGGGGCTTAAATAAAAGGTATTTGTGTGCAGAATACGAATCTGGTATCCAAAATGTAAGACCAAGTATCGCCCCTCCCCAAAAACATCCCCCAAAAGAGGACATATTTACGTCAATAGCAATATGGGGCTCAAATGAAAGGTCTTTGGGAGTAAAGCAGAAATCTGAAAAAGAGTCTATGGGGCCACCCCATCTCCATAACACCACCCATATAGGAAGTATTTGCTGACCATTGCAATATGGGACTCAAAGAAGAGGTATTTTAGAGTAGAACTCGAATCTGATATATATTTTCAAGGCCAAGTCCCCCAAACTGGTCATGTTTGACGACAATGGAAATATGGGGCTCAAATGAAAGGTATTTGGGAGTAGACCACGAATCTGATATCAACATTCGAGACCAACTTTCTAGGAGACGTCCCACCATCATAGCAACCCCCAAATAGGACGTATTGGCTCACCAAGACAATTTGGGTCTTTAAGACAGTGAAGCTCGATATGGATAGTTTTTAGGGCCCATACTCCAAACCGGACATATTTGCTGACTTTTGCAATAAGGCATTTAAATGAAAGGTATTTGAGATTAGAAAACAAATTTGATATCCAATGGCAATGAGGCCAATGGCAATATGGGGTTCAAATTAATGATATATGAGAATAGAGCACAATACTGATTTAATTTCAGGGCTAAGTGTTTCGCGGACCACCCCACTCCCCAAAACACCCCTAAATCGGTCATATTTACCGGACCATGTCAATGTGGGGCTCAAATTAAAGGTATTGGGGAGTAGAGCACGAAATTGATACCCACTTTCGGGACCAATTTTCTGGGGGTTAACCACTTTTCCAAAATACCTGACAAACAGCAACTGTTTACTAACCGTCCCAATATGGGGCTCAAATAAAGGTATTTGAGAGTAGAATACGAATGTCCAAATGTGGGGGCATGTATTTGGGGCAACGCCCCTTAATACATATCCCACTAAACCATGGTACCTACATCGTTTTCAGTTCGTTCGGGCTTTGCCTTTTCTCTATTTTTTTCTCAGCTTTTATTATTCCCTTTAAATTCCATCCCACTGTGTAATGCTTTGCAAGCAATCCTGCTCTAAGCCAGCGGCAACATTGTCTGCCAGCAAAGTCAGCGGCAATTATTGTTCCAGCATTTGTTTTTTTTTTGTACGTTCGATATCTGTTTGGCAATGCAAACTTTTTTTCTTCGAAATTTTTTGGCGCTACGAATCTCATTTATTTGATCGAAAGTTAATTTTTGTCAAAAAGACATGCATGTGCTCAAACCCACATACGAGTGGACCACAGATCAAAACGCAAACAGACGGAGCAAACTTCGGACAGACAGATGAACGAACCAACAGACGGGCAGGCAGACAGACGTATCAAAACTAACAGCAGGGGAAAAACCGAAAAAACGCTTAAGGCTAAAAACAAATTGAGAATTTAGTAATTTTTTATACTTTTAGAAATGTGTGCGTTTTTTTTACTAAGAAAAAAAAAGACAACAGGCCAACAACAATACATGACTGGGCTCCTCCATTCAGATAACATGTAATTAACCAAAATTAATTTATTATAATCAAATATTGATGTTTAAATATGGTCGCCATGGTCTTTGTTTCGTTTGTGGCTACTCAGAAGATTATATTCAGATATTGTTGTTGTATTGTATGTTGTTTTATTAGAGATGCAAAGCGAATGGCACTCGCTTCACAGCATTGCTATACCAGTTAAAAGCAAAAAAAACTTAATTTTGAATATGAGGGTGAAGGGCTAATACTTGTGTGGACTTTTACCATAATTTGTACCTTAGGCTTTGAAAGTGAGTAATGATGGATAAACTGAAGTCTGAAGTTTTTTTTTTTTGCGAAATTGACAATGAGTTTTGAGAGACATTTTGGTGACTTAAATTTAACTTCTAAATAATTTATAATGAAAATTTAATTTACTTGGCATAATGTGTAAGGATTTAAAACAACACACTCGAAAATATTTTTTTTTTGGAAATTTTATGGGCTTGTTTCCTTTAAAGGTGTTAAAAATAAATGAATTTCCTGTTTTTATAAAAAAAGAGTACGTGTATTTGTTACCAGAGAACTCTGGGACACGTGACTTTTAAAAGCATGAGCTTATAAAAAAACAGAAATCAAATATGTGAGTTGCAACATTAAAACTGTAACAAATCAGTTTTTTGACAAAAATGGAAACCATTCATTTTTTTGACAAAAAATGGGAACCATTTTTTTTCAAAAATAGAGAAAAAACCCAAAACTTGATTTCTTTTCACCCATAAAATGCATAAAAAAACTAAAACACATTTCAACTGTCAAAGGACTGTGAGAAAAAAAATCTACATAAAAAATGCGGCACAACAAATCTGATGATAAAAAAAACCAGTCCTGGTGTTACAGCAAAAAAAAAGGATAAATAACTGCGCAAGCGCGCATCACAGTGAATGAGTTTTTTAATGAATACCCATGAAATTCACCCAAAATTTATGTTTTAATTTCCTTAGGTAAGGATGCCGATTTTTTTTATCTAATGACTCTGGAGAAAAAAAAACTCATTTGAATACAAAGGGTTTGAAAATTCGAAAAAAAATGTGCCACTCACATTTTTTTTTTCTCACGTTTTAAGAAATTCCAACGGCTGAAGCTTTAGGGTGGTGAAGATGACCAGGCAACCTTAAACAAAAAAAAAAAAAAAACAAACCCCAGATGCCAAAAGAACAAAGCCTTAAACTTCAACACTTTAGAAAAAAAAAATCCTCACCCATAGTAGAAGACAAGAAGAAAAAAATCGTCCCCCAAAAGTAAATGAAAAAATCCGGTTTTTAACTAAATTTTTTATGCAAGTTATAAAATATCCTTAAAGGATGTTGGTAGAAACCTTAGACCTTACACCAAGTAAAAGAAAAACAAATAGACTGCACTAACAATTAAAGGGGTGAATGAACAAAACTAAATAGATGCACAACACAAGGGACGGACGGACAGACAATAGCAGTCAAGACCAACAGAAATGTTAAGAAAATCTTGCTTCAAACAGTGGTGGTTATCGCATAAATTATGCACATCACGCACCAACCATTCCATTTTGGGATGCTTCCATAGATTTAGGCCAGCCTTGGAAAAAAGGGTTAATTTTTAGTGATTTTTTTCCTACGGTCATTTGCATGCCATGAGCATTAGAAAACTCACCGAGATTTTCTTTGTTCATGGGTGGTGTCCTTGATGCAGATCCTTGTTACTGATTTGCATATGGGAGAGTGATGATCACAGCAGCTTTGATTTTTTCCCATTGTCTGTTGCCTAGCATATCTACCCTGTAAGCCTACAAATGGCCATTATTTCTCATAGTCAGCCTGTGCCTGTGACAGATTGTATGGGAATAAAAGGACTAAAATCCATTTAATTTTTTCCAAAAATAAAATCCTTTTTTTGGACCAAAAAAAATGGGACCTTATTTTTTTATTGAAAAGGGGAATTGAATTTTACAAAAAATCCCAATTTTCACGGGTGAGTGTCATGAAAATTGAATTAGAGAAGGGATCAGCATAGTTGTTGTACATGGTAAACTTTAAAATGTTTTGAATCTTCATACATTTTGGGCAAAAAAAAAATAATTCCAAGGCAGAAAAGACCTTTTAATTAAGATTTTTCTTTTCGCATTTATAATTTTGTCAGTTATTGTTTTCTCTTTGTTTCTTATTCGTGCTCTAAAGTTTTGACAACATTTTTATTAATCAAATTTTTCTCCAAAATTAATTTTTCTATAGAAATTTTTTGCATTTATTGGTTTGCCCAAAAAGTAATTGCGGATTTTTTTAAAAGAAAGTAAATGCATTTTTAATAAAACTTAGAATGAACTTTAATCAAATATACTTTTTTTACACTTTTTTTCTAAAGCAAGCTAAAAGTAACAGCTGATAACTGACAGAAGAAAGAATGCAATTACAGAGTCACAAGCTGTGAATAAATTTGTCAACGCCGACTATATGAAAAATCCGCAATTACTTTTTGGGCAGCTCTATATATCTAACTAGCTGACCCGGTCCCACTCCCCTGAGTCTTCTTTTACTTTATATGGAACAAAATTTGCCTTTGAATATTTATTTTTCGACAATTAAAGAGTTTTTAGTGAATTACCATGCTACGAGAATAGTATATCGCTGGAAAAACAGTTTAGCAATATAAGTGCCTTGATCTGAATCCCATATGATCTTAATTGGTCTACGAATTTAAGTTTGGATGTAAGGTGTACTCCATTCTTAAAATACTTTATTTCAGGTCGATATTCTCATGATGTCTGATTTAGGGGTGTTTTCGGGGTTGAGGTGGTCCCCCAGACACTTGGCCCTGAAAAAATATCAACATCGTGCTCTTCTCTCAAATACCATTTTTTAAACCCCATATTGTCATTGGTTTAAGGGGAGTTTACAGGATGAGGCGTCCCCCAAACACATGGCCCCAAAATTGGTTATCAATTTCGTTTTCTATTCTCAAATATCTTTTATTTGAGCCATATATTGGCATGGTCGAAAATATTTTTCCCTTTTGGGGTGTTTTGGGAAAGGGGTGATGCCCTACATATATGGTCCTACATTTGAATATAAAATTCGTATTCTACTCCCAAATACAATACCTTTATTTGAGCCCGATTTTGCGATGGTCACTAAAAAATATCTGTTTGTGGGGTTTTTTGGGAAAGGGGTAGACCCCCAGAAAATTGGTCCCGAAAATGTGTATCACTTCTTGCTCTACCCCCCAATACCTTTCATTTAAGCCCCACATTGTCATGGTCGGTAAATATGCCCGATTAGGGGTGTTTTGGGGAGTGAGGTGGTCCCCCAAATTCTAGGCCCTGAAAATATATCAGCAACGTGCTCTATTCTCATATATCTATATATCATTTATTTGAACCCCATATTGCCATTGGCCTCAAAATTGGATATCAAATTCCTTTTCTAAAGGCGCATTTATTGTCCGATGACGCCGAAATTGCGGACAGTGAGTTGTGTTAGGGCCTTCGACATCCTTCTTCAATTTAGCCCAGATCGGTCCAGATTTGGATATAGCTGTCATATAGACCGATCATTCGATTTAAGATCTTGGGCCCATAAAAGGCGCATTTATTGTCCGTTTTCACCAAAATTTGGGACAATGAGTTGTGTTAGGGCCTTCGACATCCCTCTTCAATTTGGTTCAGATCGGTCATGATTTCGATATAGCTGCCATATAGACCGATCTCTCGATTTAAGGTTTTTAGCCCATAAAAGCCACATTTATTATCCGATTTTGCTGAAATTTGGGACAGTGAGTTGTGTTAGGCCCCTTGATATCCTTTTTTAATTTGGTCCAGATCGGTCGAGATTTGGATATAGCTGCCATATAGAGCGATCTCTCGATTTAAAGTTTTGGGCCCATAAAAGGCGCATTTATTGTCCGATGTCGCCGAAATTTTGGACAGTGAGTTGTGTTAGGCCCCTTGATATCCTTTTTTAATTTGGTCCAGATCGGTCGAGATTTGGATATAGCTGCCATATAGAGCGATCTCTCGATTTAAAGTTTTGGGCCCATAAAAGGCGCATTTATTGTCCGATGTCGCCGAAATTTTGGACGGTGGGTTGTGTTAGGCCAGTCGATATCCTTCTTCAATTTGGTCTAGATCGGTCGACATTTGGATATAGCTGCCATATAGACCGATCTCTCGATTTAAGGTTTTGGGGCCATAAAAGGCGCATTTATTGACCCGTTTGGCCAAAATTTGGCACAGTGAGTTGTGTTAGGGCCTTCGACATCCCTCTTCAATTTGGCTCAGATCGGTTCAGACTGATTTCTCGATTCAATGTCTTGGCAACATAAAAGGCGAATTTATAATCCGATTTCGCTGAAATTTGACACAGTGACTTATGTTAGTATTTTCAATATCCATATCGTTCATATCAATCCATATTTGAATATAGCTACCAAAAAGCTCAATATTTTGTTCTACAAAATTCACCATATTTAGACCATATATATTTTGTTCTACAAAATTCACCATATTTAGACCACTCAATGTGCGTGCGGAATTTGGTCCAAATGGGACCATATTTCCATATAGCTGCTGGAGGGGCAAAAATTATGAATTTTTCACCAGATTATGACGAAAGGTGGTTTACATATATATCCGAGGTGGTAGGTATCCAAAGATCGGCCCGGCCGATGATGACTCATGGAGTACGTGAGGCTTGCAGTCTGACCAATAACGCATATTTTGCTTATTGACGATGCCATTTAGCCAGAAATGCGCCCTTTCGGTCTACTTTTGTAGAGTCCCTAAAACCCTGTACATTCTTCTAGCCAGATTGTACCATCAAGCTGACACATATGCCTCATTACCATGTCACCCCCGGTCATAGATTGTTCAGATGCAAGAGAAGAGAAGCACAAATTAATAAGCCTCCTTTAAATGGCATGCAAAATAATTTCGAGCGCGTTGTATAAGAGATTCCGATTTATTGGGTTGCCCAAAAAGTAATTGCGGATTTTTCATATAGTCGGCGTTGACAAATTTTTTCACAGCTTGTGACTCT